>NW_022709552.1:111428-121356 GCF_011630105.1 Anneissia japonica | reverse complement strand
CACTTTATAGACTAGTTGAAATATTTATTGTCACAAGCTTTCGTGTACATAGTCTTCAGGTGGATGATAAGAGGAGCAACATGTAATTTAATAAATTGAGTAATCAAGTGAAAAATTCAAAGTTGAAAGTATAAAAACACTTGTTTCGGAAAGAGTATAAATATAATGGTTGTCCTTTGAGAGAATGAAAATTACAACTCACAAAGATACTGAGATAGAACCTCAGTAGTGTGTTAGGTTTTCCGACCAATAGAGTCTTAGATTGGTCACTCCCTTTGCTTGTACATTCCAATGTGCTGACACTGCTGACCACAATTCATAAACTTACATTCAGTTTCCCTGAACGTTTTAGTTAATGCCTACCAAGTATTATACATTTAGACTTCTTCAACATTTATTACTCCATAATAACATAATTAATCATAAACATAATAAATTTGCTAATGGAAATAGTAAAGCACACGAATGAACAATATGAAAATTAAAGTCAAACAAATTTGTTAAGATCAAAATAATTGTTATTGAAATTATGGTTTGGATCAGGTCTAGAAGCGTCAACTTGTCTCAACTTGACCCATTTAAAAAGAAAAAAAAACAAATAAAAAAGAAATATAGAAAAAATATGAATAAATTAATCAATTAGATATACATTATAATACACATGAACAAATCAAGGCCTATATTAGCACAAACCATAATAATAAGTGGTTACTGGTCAGAATAATTTAAAAGATACATTTTTTCATAAGATTTCTAAAAGTTAGTAAATTATTACAATTTATTAGTTGATCGTCCAATTCATTCCATAATTTAGGGCCAGTTACAGTAATAAAAGAATTGTTTTAGTTAGTCTTGAAAAGTCTTTTATGAGGTTTTCTTAAATTATTTCAGGCTAGGTATATTAGTGACATTTGGTAATTATATTAGAAATTGATGAAGCCACTGCTTCTTTTGATTTGTTTACTTGTTCTGTGCTTGGGTTAGGCAATGATCACGGCTGCTTGAGGGTTGTGAGGTGCCTATATGTGGGGTGCAGCGGTTCGTATCTGCAAAGAAAGCGCTTTGCAAATGTTCTGATTGGATTGGATTGGAATAATCCGTTGACATATTTAAACATAAAAGAGGAAATTTGGATTTTGTGAAGATCATAAATATTAAGAATATTTAATTTCTAAATGGGGGGTAAGGATATAATACGAACAATACGTTTATGTAACTTAAGTGATTTATCAAGATTGGTCGGATAGTAGGCTGCCTATACAATATTGCAATACTGTAAATAAGGGAGTCAAGTGAGTTATATAGGTTTAATAAGATACATTACGGAAAAGAAGTATTTCAGTTTATTAATAACACCTATCGATCTTGAAATTTTATTTGCAATATATTTATGGGTGCTACTTACATTTGTTAAGTCATTAACATATTAATTAAAAATAGGAGTGGTCCTAAGACCGACGCCTGAGGCAATCCAAAGGTTATACTCTTTGCAGATGATTTACATGAAAACTGCTTCTGCCCATTAAGATAACTTTTAAACCATTGCAATGAGATAGCTCTGATACCATAACGAACCAGTTTGGAAAATAATAAACTGTGGTTAATTACATCAAAAGCCTTTGATAGATCCAGAAAAATACTTAACATGTATTCATAATGTTCAAAATATTTATACACGGAATTAATTAAATCAAGGATTGCATGGTTGGTAGGGTGTTGTTTTCGAAAGCGAAACTGAGGATCGGTTAAAATATTATTATTAGTAAGATAATTATAAAGCCTAGAGTACATTAATATTTCAAGAATTTTAGATAAAACAGAATATGGGCCTATAATTATTAACACAATTTAAGTCCCCTTTGTAAACTACTTTTGCCAATTTTAAGTGATCAGGGACATGTCCATTAGTGAAAGTTGAAGTAATAGCATAGGTTAAATGACTAATAATAAATGGAAAAAAATGTGTACTGATGATGGAAGATTGTCATATTCAGATCCCTTTTTTGAATCAAGGCAATTTATTAAGTCCATTACATAGAGTTCACATACAGGTGTAAGAAAGAAAGAATTGGGTGGTGGAGTGGGTAAAAATTAAAGAGGATCTGTAATGCAGTCAGGTATGGAATTACTAACGGTGGATCCTATTACAGAAAAATAAGAATTAAATTGTTCACACATGTCATCAGTATTCAGGACATAGTCGTTCCCAACTTTAAGTGATTTAATATTATTTCTTTTATTAGGATTTATTACTGAATTTATTACTTTCCAAGCACCATTAGGATTCGATTTAAGTTGGTCAAGTCGATTTGTAAAGTATTTTCTTTTAGAGTATGAACATAAATTTTTTTTTAATTGTTATACTTTTTATAAGTTAGTTCATGAATGGGATCACGAGTTTTAAGTTGTTTTTTGTATAATTTATGTTTGCGCTTACTGCATTTAAGAACGGGCTTGGTCATCCAAGGCTGTTTAAACAGACTTTTCTTTTTTTTTTTGTTTCGTATTACATAAATGATTGTTATAAACGGTAAAAAAAAACCTTTTCAATAAATAGATCGAAGGAAGTGCAAAGATTACAGTTAGACATGTCAGACCAGTCTTCATTTGTTAAATCATGACATAAAGCATTAATATCGTTTATAAAATAAGAAGAAGGTCTATCAGAATTTAAGTAACATTCAAATTTATAGTCAATTTTTTGGAAGATGGGAAGATGGCCTGATGCATCAGTTATGAGTACAGATTTTATCACAGTATTAATTTGATTTGTATTTGGAACAAAAACCGTTAAAATATGCAAAAAAAAAATACGATTTTGAATGTTTCATAATCCTTTTAATGCTTCAAATCGCGTCCACAAAGACTGCAACGCTGACCTAATTCTTATCACTGCTGTAACAGCAGCGCGAAGATTGTCCTTGTTACCGCCTGTTCGCAGCCAGGCTTTGCATTGTGACGTATGAGTGACTCTTTCATTTTTAGCCAATCAGACTAGATATATGCCCAGAGTGGGAAAACAAAAAAAATTAAAAATATGGGCAGCGGTATTATACTGTACTACAGTATAATAATGATTGTTTTTGAGAATGAATAACGCTAGTAAACGTCAGGCATCAAACTTGCTGGTAGGACGCTATACCCCACACTGCTGCATATCAAATTTTTAAAACACTATGTTTGACCAACTTCTTACTAAGTATTCCATTGCATTTTGCTTTTTAGACGTTGTCTGTGTTTTGTTCTTTTTTCCGTTTACAATTGGAAATCGTTTTTATGGGAACCACATGGAAATACGTAGTTGCTACTTTTTATGGCTTATCCTATTAAGGGTTGTTTGTTGCACTTTTGCCTTTCTTCTTACGTCCTCTTGTTTTAATGTTTTAATTACATGATTAATGAATACTTTAAATTCAAGCTATTCAAAATTGATTAGAAATTGAACCTGAGAATATTTCCAAAATTGTTTGCCAATGTTCCAAAAAATGTTTCCTAATGTTGATATTTTTTACGGAACAATAGAATATTTCGCTTTTGTTTTTATCGATGAGGGAGGGTCTGTTTACATTTGGCCAGTAATAGTAAATATTGTATAAAAACTGGTTTCATTTTATATTTTTTTAAAGAAAATGTATTTGAAGTCAAAAATTGCATTGTTTTTTTTATGCTGTTACAATAATTGATGCGGCAAAAAAAAAATATTATTCTCGCATCCATATTTCCCGAATTTTTGACGCGGGCGGGAATGATGTTTTTATTTCATTTAAAAATGATTGGAGAATAATTCCCATAAGCGAGGAAAATAAAAAAAAAATAGATTGAGTTGGTCCTGACAAATTTGAATTGTAAACTGACAGATTTGGAACATCGGGGATTCAAAATCAATAACATTATGTAGGCTATATTAACATCAATTTTGCACATAAAGATTAAAAGTATATTTCATTCTCTGATCTATAGTTTATGAAACGTTTGAAAATAATATATTTAATGTCACCATGTCAACATGCAATTCAATTTTAATACAGTATATCATGTCCGCTTCAACACAGCGTCCTGTTACACTCATCGCCTGTGTAACACGAATTTTAGTTCCGTGCTAATTTGAATATTTCGTGTAGGAGGTCAAGATCCATGAAAAGTCGTATATAAAAATGTGGGTTACCCCATGGAGAAAATATCCTCCATGGTTACCCACATGTTTATTATTTTGCACAATTAATTAAAATTATTTATTTAGCAGATTAATCTCACTGATCACCGCTTAAACAATTACAGTACATTCGGCTGGTGCATATGAACTTCTATTTAGAGATATAATTTCATTATTTTCTTTCCAAAAAAAAACTTAATAAACGTTAACTAGCACCTCATATCGGCTTTTGGATGGTGCAAATCGGCTCAGTTTAACCCATTTTACCGAGTACAAAATATAAGCTAATAGAACATACTGTACTACTGTTACATCTTCCAGTTTTCCCCCACCGTTGTAGTTAGGTACACGCTACAGTACACACAATGAGCCTACAACTTTGGATAGCAGAGTTCCGCACGAGTGATTCTGCCCACATCTTTTATGTCTGTGTTAACGCATGAATGGTTTTATGCACCTTCTCAGAACTGTTTTGCTACCCCACATCTTTATATCTAATTTTTCTGAGAGTTCCGCTTGAACAATTTCGTGTAACTTTTGGTATCTAGGATTTATATGTGTTGAGAAGTCTCGGAAGAGAAGCCGAAGCTGACTCTCCTTAGTTTTAGAAGTTATTTTTATTTTTATATTTTTTTTCTCCTTTTAAGTTGCTGGCACCTAGATATTGTAGTCTTGCTTGATTATGTATTGCCTTTGTTTGGAAAATTTACTTTTGTAAATCTTCTGTCAAATATGGTCAAATTAACTGTCGAATTCATGTACCTTTTATTTGATTAGTAAATAATTGTTAGATAGGATGATTTATATGACAGAATGGTGGTGGTGGTGTTGTTCTTTATATTTTTTTAAACGGAGACCCGCATACGAAAACGGAAAACTCAAAACAGAACCATTTATAATTTACGCAAAGTCGAAAAAAAGGCCATCAAAGGTACATATACAGTGTTTAAATAAGGACATGATGAAACATCGTAGGCTACCCTGTAGCTTTCTAACGAATAAAGTCCCGTCGGAGAGATTTTATTACACAATGACTTTTATAGGACTTTATTCGTTAGAAAGCTACAGGGTAGCCTACGATGTTTCATCATGTCCTTATTTAAACACTGTATATGTACCTTTGATGATGTATATTATATGTGTATATATACATATATATGTATACATAATAATTATAAATAAATATTATAATATGTTTAATTCCTATATTTCATTCCCAGAGTACTACCATGTAGCAATAAAAAATAATTACTTGTAGATTTTTCAAGTTTTTAATATAAAGTGACTATAATTAAAGGATGAATTTTAACGTTGGTTAAACCATGGAATCGTCCAAACGATTATAAAGCATATGATGTAATTAGAAAAAATATATATATTGTAGCACTCAGTACCCATAATTGACTGACTAAATCACAATCGTTACAATATGTTCATGTATTAATTTATTAAAATTTCACTAGGAAATTAATACTTTATAGTTAACTATTCCTAATAATGATTGTTATTTCCTAATAACTGTTTTTATTGGAGGGTAACCCAGATGTGTGCACTGTTCTACACTTGGCCGCCTATCAACACGGAAATGAAAATGCAGAAAACAATAATGTAGATCTTGCTACATTTCAGTCTATTGAGTGAAAGTAGGTAAACATTATTTCGAGTAAACAGCCTTCTAAAGTTCTTTTGTTTACTGGAATTAACTACCAAAATAATGTTAAATAATTGTTTGTTGACCATTCCCACAACTAGACATTGGGACGTGATTAGTTGATAGCAGGCTCAATGATTTACCGTGACAATAATGTAAAGTTTACTACAAACTGAAAAAAATCCAAACACAGATGAGCATAATAGGTACATAAAAAGAAAATGACAATAACATACACAATCCTAACGTGCACACAGAAAAAAAATAAGTAAAATAAAATAAGTCAGCATAGGTACTGTAGGTACACAGAAGACTATACAAAAAATAAAAAAATAAATAAAACGTTTCTCTTGTTTAACCTGTTGCCGTTATAATTTGTTTCATGATGCAGTTACTAGATCTAACATTCATATAACACTATGCTTAGGGATATTGAGGGATGAAAGTAGCAACATGAGGATGTAACTCGAAAAATATAGGCCTAAGTCATATTACTAACTAAAAATGGAAAATTAGAATAATATTTGGGCATGATCATCAAAAAGGCTAGGTAGGCATAACATCATAACCTAGGCCAGCTTAGGCACAATAAGAATAATAATAATAATAATAATAATAAAATTAATAATAATAATAATAATAATATAAGATTTGTAGAAGTGCATAATACATAGGTCACTAAAAAATATGTCTATCAGAACACCTCCTTATAATTAAAGTAATATAGCCTAGGCCCACAAACAATTGCATCTTCTTCAAAACTGTGTAAAAATCAGTAGCAGATCCGAAATTTTTCAAACGAGAGTGAGGTGGGGGGGGGGTAATAATATGGCTATCGGCATAGGAGGTGTATGGTATTATATTGAATAGTTGACCAAAACCTTACCAAAAATAGTGATTAATATCATATCTTCGTAAGTCCAATTTTAACGGGAAAGGGTGAAAATGTTCAAAAGCATGAAATACAACATTATTTGTAGCCCACTATATGATTTATGCCATAAAAATATAAAATAAATATGTATCAGTCAAGAACTGCTTATGTAATAAATGTGAAAAGCTAAGAGAATAATCTCTAGATAAAGGCTAATCCTTTTTTTTTCCATTTAGCCATGTATCTCGACCTGCTATTGGATGGGACACAAATTTGAAACACTTTCTTCTGGGGTAAACAATTATTAAAAATGTCAACGTATTCATTACAAAAATAAAGTAACTAAAGTTTACACAATCGAGCATGTACCTTATGTTGAACTTAACTTCACAGATAATCATTTAACATAAACAATCAGTAAAAAGTATGTAAAAGCTAATTTAAGTTGAAAAAATCCACAAGTCACTTTACAGCGAGAAACAGGGAGCATGATGGGAAGGTTAGGTGAAACATACTTTCCTTACTGTGTCAGTAATTAGGCTAACAATAATAAGGCGGAAATAGGTTGGGTGAACAATAATAAGGCGGGAATAGATTGGTGTTCATATTACGTCCGCATAAGCAGCATAAAATAAAAATTGTATTGACATTTACTGGCAGTTCGTTGGTGGAGTAATTCGAAGCCTTGGATTAGGAAACATTGTCTCTGCCCTACATATTCTGTAAAGCTATTTACTGGTTTTACCTTAAATTTGCGTGTAGTGTATATGTAAACATACAGCTTCCTTCTTTAAATATTTTGTCTCAGTAGAAATAAGGGCATAACAGGGGAGCATGTCTGTACGACTGTTGTCACGACTATTTCTTTTCTTTTTTTGGACCACTATTTATTTACTTATCTATTGAACATAATTACAGTACAGGGTGTAACAACCTGTCTTTTATGTGGAAAAAGCTTGTTCTCAAGTACGGATTACATTGAATTGGAGTAGTATAATAATGTCTATATTACCATTCTTAACAGACCTAATATTACTATCCTCCATAATTAAGTTATTGTGATTAATCCTTATAATCGTTGATATTGGGCAACTCGGGCAGCGCCGTATGATCATTATTATTATTATTTTTTTAAATTAGTACAATTGTATGCTTTAGAAACAATTAAAAATAAATTAATAGGTCTACTTGGAAATTCAATATAATAAATAAAAATAAAGTATATAGCATAGCGCTGCTGAGATATTGTTTTGGAGGCGTCAGTGTGGAATTGTTTCCTCACGATTCATTATTATACAGTTCTTCCTAGTATAGCAAAAGCATTATATCAATTCAAGGGTTTTGTATTGAAAGTCCTAGGTTACTTGGCGGGAAGTTTGCTTAGGCCCGACCAATCAAAATGAAGGTCACTGCTTAAGCCAAATCAGAAGCCTAATTTGCATACATCACCCTATATAACTGCACTGCATTTGACTTAAGTTGAAAGCGCAGCGCCGGCTAGGGAACTCTTGAATTCGTCACTGATATATACACAGTAATCAATAAATACTCCTATAAAAGCCTAAATAATTTTGAGGGCCCGCTGGTCGTTTTTTCTTTCTTCAAAATTATTTAGTTCGATATTATTTTTGTAAATATTATTGTTAGGCCTATCTATGAATGGGCTCCTAATAGCCCTAGGTCACAATGCTTTGCAAAAGACAATTAAGTAGATAACTAGAGAGACATTACGTTAACTTCATGTTTTGCCAAAATTTGTAATCGTATAGTTTGTGATCTTGCTACTCGCACATCAGAAAATACACCAAACACCTATTTAGCCTTCTTAGATTCCCGCAAGGCATTTGATTCGGTTACTAGGCCAGATCGAAATCCAGATTGCCGAATGCCATATTGCCGAGAAAACTTTGGCGATTGCCAGTTTGCTGAGTACCAGTTTACCGACTCAAAAACAATGAATCCCAGTTGGCCGAAACCCAGTTTGCCGAATCCAGTATGCCGAACCCAGTTTGCCGAAACTTAGTTAAAAGCATTGATTATTTCCTCATAACACCTGAATCTTTGTTTAACCCATTAACAATAGATTTATGACAGAGGAACCAACGAATCTCATCACATCTTCCAGCCTTAGTAGATTTGAAATTGGTGCCTAAGATATAAAAGCCTAAATCACCGATAGAATGGCTTGGTAAATTAAAGTGGTGAGCAACTCAGGGAAGCCCGTTTGATGTATGGTCTTTGACCAATTTGTTTGTAGTAGCCATACATGCCAACTTTTTGATAGTAAACAACGGGAGAATTTGGCGCAAAACGCCACCGAAGGCCTTGGCCTGTGGGAGGGGGTGGTGTCCCCACTTAATGGGGATCCAGGGGGTGTACCCCCTGAAAGCTTCAGCTATTTATTGTAGGCCTATTTATTATAAGGGTAAATCTCATGATTCTAATGATGCGTATTCCAATAATAACATTATTAATGTTAACATCATATTTTCTTGTGTGGCTACCGTATGTGTTTATGGATCAATTCCTCATGTGCTGGCCTTTTCAACACAATATACAAAATCTGGATTCATATATGCTTGCCATAAAATGCGTTTTCAATGGGCTTAACTTGATACAGATAATTACTGGGCCGGTATTTAGCAAGTGTAACTTCATGTCTAATTATTCAAAGTAAAGTCTGGTCCAGTTACGTCACTATTCTGTATTCAACAATCTAGTCGTAATTATTATTTACCTTTCATTTAAAACAATTCAGAAAAAACTGCACCACTCACGGAGCGGCGATGATCTTGTCGACAAAAATATTGAAAGATAACGTAAATATTGAAGTTTTTCTTAGTATTTTATTGCAAAAATAGGACAAATTAATATATAAGTCCGCCTATGCAATCTTATTTGTAAACCGGGAGAGCAAGTGAAAAAACGTGAGAAAAAAAAATTGGCCGACAGTGAGTTGTTAAGTTTGAGTTTAAATTCGGTTTCGCCTGCATAATTGCCATCATTAAGCCTACACTTAGTTCAAAATAGTAATGTGTGGCGCTTTACACACACATAATATATATTGTAGTTAAGTGAACATAGTTAAGGTCGATCTTGAAATTCCTGGCCCCGAAACCTTGACTCTGAAATACCGGGTTGGTATCCGGCGGGGGATAGTTTTTTTTACCATAAATTAAATTAAATTAAAATAAATTAAGAATTGTAAAGCGCCTAGAGGGATCTGTGATCTGTTAGGCGCTATATAAAT
>NW_022709552.1:104913-111397 GCF_011630105.1 Anneissia japonica | reverse complement strand
TGCATATATATATATAAAATTAAAACAAAATGTATATATATATATATATATATATACATATATATTGTGTGTGTTCACACCACAAATGATATCGTGTATAATGTTATTCAAATATGTTGTTGTCAAAAATCATATCAAAGAGAATAAAAGAAAAATATGAAACCCAAGTTGGTTTCAAGGGAAGGAAATTAGTTGGCTTCAGTAGAAGAAACTAAACTAGGAACATTATGAAAAAAAAGGTTGCCAGGAAAAGGAATAATAATAACTTATGCAATGGACAAATTAAAGAGAGTTAATATATGTTGACAAAACTACTTTCAAAGTCAACAAGTCGATTAACACATCTGATCTGCTGTCAAAGTGTCTCGTAGGGAAAATATGCGACTGAATTCAAAGTGTATAAACCACATCCACATTACATACATAATATGAAAAGTATTAGGGATTTCACGAACCGAAAACAGTCTTGGTTTAAATAAAAATGCCTTGAACAATGAAAAAGAAAGTACAAAATGTGTACTGCCAACAATGCAAGAAATTATAGGAAACAGCAATATCGCATAGATTTCTTCAAAAATCATGTTTAGAGATCAAGCTAAAAGAATTATTAAATGAGACCCAATTTGGCATCAAGGAAGGAAAAGACCTTAATATTAAGTTTTGCAATGGATATGGGCAACTCAGGTTAAATAAAAAACAACAACAAAAACAACAACGACTCCACTGACATTTAAAATGATTTTTAAAAATCCACTGAGATTGCCACTAGCTCATATTTTCAGAGATTTTTTTTTTGCAAGTATTTGAGAACGTACGGTACTGATTATTTAGTACGATAACGCTGTGACTTCGTGTAAGGCTCGATCGTCTGGTAGTTAAGACACCAGACTAGTTATCTGGGAGATTTTTCTCGCAATTATTTGGGAACGTTCACTACGATAGCACACCAAGTAGGGCAAAAACACCATTCCTATTAATTTTAACTCAGCCTAAATTGAACTGAGACTACGATACGAATATTGTACTAGAATAAAACCATTTTAAAAGGTCGTGAACACCAATTTACTTCCATATAAATTGTATTTGTATTTGCGTTTATGGTCTTTTTTTAACTTCTCACTGTCGTTAATTCGCCTGAATTTGTAAATATTTAGTTCGTGTATTTTTTCTTTTAATTGTTGTTTTTAATGAACTGTTTTTTGTCCTGGTTTGAATTGTTTTCCCTAATGCTAATGTTATATAGTGTCCTTTTTTCTCTCTTTTTTTGTTTTCAAATATACGTTTTGGTGTTTATCTTTTATTCGTGATTTTGATTGTTTTTTCCCTCATGTATTTTTCTGTGTGTTATAGATTTTTCACTTGTTAGATTTTAGTAATATTCTATCTTTTAATAATATTGTAATCTTGTAAATCTGCCCGCAAATCAGTTATATTTTACTGCAATGAATATTTGATAATAAAAACAGATTGAATGAATGTAAACTTTATCATACTGTATGCAATCAATATATAAACTGAGGGACACCCCAGGATGTAAATATTATTCATTTTATTTTAATTAATGTCTTTCTCATTTATTTTTTTAAATTTTATGTTTCATGTACAGTATGGTATATTAATAGATCAAATCTAAAGTTCTTTCTCATAGACATTAACAGAAATGTTCAGGTTTTGAAATTTATTCATAACACTTTGAACACTGACGACACAATGTAGTTTGCAGAACATCATTAGCGTTACAGATGGCCTTAAAAGTGAGCTACACGATACGTTACGATATTACTTTATTGCTATTATTTTACGCAATACAGTAAAACCTCGAATTGAAGCCCAGAGCTTTCTTTTTTTTTCTTTTGCGAACTGTGGATGGGCTTCTTTTCGAGATGGGTATTTTTCTTTTAATTGTATCAGTAACTTTTTATGATTCTACAATACTATTGTTTCACCGATTAATTAACCTTTAACCAATGTAATCTACTATACTAAACAATTGAAATAATAACAAATTAAAGAGTAAAATACTTACCTGATGAGCCAGTACAAGTAGGTAAAATCCCCAAGAGAATGCTAAATTTGAAGATGAGCATTTTCAACGTTGTAAATTTTTGTTGAACTTCGTTGAACTTTTTATGATTCTACAATACTATTGTTTCACCGATTAATTAACCTTTAACCAATGTAATCTACTATACTAAACAATTGAAATAATAACAAATTAAAGAGTAAAATACTTACCTGATGAGCCAGTACAAGTAGGTAAAATCCCCAAGAGAATGCTAAATTTGAAGATGAGCATTTCCAACGTTGGCTTACATTTCGTCCTCATAAGATGAAAGTATAGACATCACTGAAGCCGACGTAGCCACTCAGTATGTTTTAATAGTGCTGCATTGTGACTTCGATAGTTTATACATTATTAATCGCCAGAATGCATTCAGCAATCATAATTACAATGCCAGAGATGATTTTGAAATATTATCTTTAAGAATGATGACATTCAAGGGTTTTTCAATAAAACAGCAAGCAAAGAAAAAAGTGAATGTATTGAAATACTTAAAAAGCCAACATTTGATATCTATGTTTATTTATTATTTTTTTTTTAAATTGGTTTTCTAATTGATCTTGATGTTTTTAGAAAGGGTCATTCGACCTTAGTGAAGTGACGTCCCTACCCCATGATGCATATAGTTACTATTGTTACTCTTCTATAACAGTGGTACACGTTACACAATACCTAACGGTGCATCCAAAGATAAACAAAAATATAAAATCAAGATGCAACAAAAATATAAAATTAAATTACAGTGCACTCTTTTTATTTTGAGACCCCTCTAATTCAAGACCACTTTTTCAAAGAACAAAATAACAATCATTAATCTTTTAACACAAAGCTAGCCCTCTATTGGAAACTAAACCCCGATACCACCCCGAATTTTCACGTCCCAAAGGTGGTCTCAAATTGGAGAGCGAACTGTATAAAAAAACAGATTTGCATATTACTCAGATTCAGATTCAACAATATTTATTTCCATTTCAAAATATAAAAATACAAGGAACATGGCGGCATCACCTAAAAGCATATGCGTGTAGTAAGGATGACATAAAAAATATACAAACATTCGACAAAATGTAAATAAGAAAAATTGAATCATTGCTTTAACTATAAGGAATCGTAAGATGCAAATTACAAAGATTATATATTAAAATAGTTAAAGGAACTGAATAACAGGAAGGAAATTGATTACAAATCGAAATATACACTATAAAAATAAATTACATGAACACCTTAATAAATTACAGTGCATAGGGTAATGGATGTAAAGATATTGTTCCAAAATGGCATTTTGCAACAATAAAAAAAAAATTGCACTGAACATACACGATAAATCCCAAACTGCTTTAATTCTAGTTGTTCATTTACATGTGACAACAATGCCCCTCATGTTACTCTAATTATTGTAGTATTTTTTACAAGTGATACACACTGCCTCCCAAGCTATTTTAAGTATTTAATAGCAATAGTATAAGTATAATAATTATTGTTGTTTGTTTACATGTGGTAGGCTGTGGTAAGCCTACATAAATGGCTTACTTTTAAGAAACTGTCTGAATTTAAATCAATCGTCTTATCGGTACTTGGTTATTACTGTATAGTCATTAATATGTATAAAGTATTTATTTGTTGTTATATTTATAACAGTGCAAGCTTAACCACAGCAACCATTACAAAACAATATTGCATGTGATGTTACAAATATCTGGTTTGGTGTATATTGTATAGTATTATTATATTAATTTGTTATGTATTAATAACGATGCGGGTTCAGAAACAAAACAAATATTAGGTTAAGTTCAAGCTGCACTGTTATAAATATATTACATTATTATATTTATACCAGTGCATGCTTGAACATAACATATAAAGAGAGCAACATAATTTGATACTAGAATATTCTAGAATAAAATACATGTGATATCAACACTGCTATGTTACAATTACATTGATTAAATAATTTTTATATAACACTGCTGGCTTAAATTGCATGCGCCACTTTTTGATACTGTGTTACAGTATAACATATTTTGTTAATATATTTATTTATTTTACATTTTATTTATAACAGTGCGGACTTACTGTAAAAGAATTATTAGATATTACATTTACAATATAAATAGAAAAAATAATACATGAAAAAACAGAAGCAAAGAAAAAAAATGTTTATAACAAAAACATATGCTACATACAATTTGTAGGCCTATAAGGTCCAACTGACTGAAAAAAAAAATGCTTTTTCACTCATGTAAAATACAGAGGATTTCTGTGAGCATTACTAACCCCAAGTATTGTGATAGTGACAACCCCAGATGTAGTGATACATATGATTTTTTAGGTTAAGATATAATAATATTACATACGACAAAGGCGATGGTTTGTCTACCTACTGATAATACCACATCCTTCATGTTCATATAATACACGGACACTGTTGCACACGGGACAAGTGGAATAAAGTTAGTCTTAAAGGCAGTGCGCAATACTTTAATACTTAGGCCCTTCAGCTGGGCACTAGAATAGGTGCTACCCAAGGAACTCGATGGTTCTGCACACAATCGTTAGCTCACGCGAGTACGCTACAGACCTTTGGATTAGTAATCTGATATAGTAATACGGAATTTCAGTTTCTCCACACAATATTGAAACACTAAAAATTGACAAAATCGTAAACTACAGTAGTGTCAGTTTCCACAGACTTCCGGACCGAAAGCCTACCAAAACGATCAGAAGTCGGATTTAGTATGTAAGTTGGCGTTCAGCGCATCGGAAACGCGGTCCGAATTTCGGTAGATCCCGGTGTGAATGCAGCTAATTTAGGCCTATTACTTGCCACAAGCTCATTAATGGTAATGGTCTTCCATTTGTAGAGCGCATAATACTGTGCTCACTGCTATGTCTGGGCTCTATGGGTTATTTTACCCAGTGGAAAAGAAAAGGAAAGGAAACGACATAAAACAAGAACATAAAAAGATTAGAGTTGTAAAACAAGATAAAATTAAATTCAGGGTTTTAAAAAGGCCAAATGAAATCATAATGCTTCTGTTTTCTTACATATTGCCTTTTTTTTGGGTGTTTTTTTTTTCTTTTTCTTTATTTTCTTTATGGAAAATCTATGCTAGTATAATTCGATAGCCAAAGCACTTGCCTCTTCAGGCCCGTAGCCAGGTTCTTCGGGGGGGGGGGGGTGGTGTTCTGGGCGTGGGGTCCACGGTCGAAGCCCCGGCGGGCTCTACGAAATCCCAAAAGCCAGAGGATTTCTGTGTTTTATGGGTCTAAATGATGCTATAAAAGGAGTTATGTTTAAAAACGTCCGAGTCTGGGTGGGTCTGCAGTGCATTCGTTGGGCTGGTGGACTTGTTTGGGAAATTTGAAGAGCGGGTTCGCAAGAAAAGAGGGGGCCTGCTCTTAATAATAGAAATATGCTATTTTATTTCGATAGTCAACGTCGGGTATTTTTATTTACAGTACTAGCAAAGTATACTAAGCAGTTGTTACCTTGATCATGTGCAAAATGTTCGGATTTTATATTATTGCGAATACTTACTACACTCGTAATTTTTGAATGTTAATTAATGCAAAAATTTAATAACACAATGACGAATTTTCGACCTATGCAGTCGACTTAGGCGAGGTTACCTGGGTAAAGACTAATTGAAAAAAATGATGAAGCTTGCACGTCCCAAACGAATTAAAAAAAAATAGAATTAACTCATTTTAAACACGGTGTAACTACTACTTGTTAACTGGCACGTCGTGTTATTAGTGAGCTATGATCCTGTCAAATTAATTGTAATGATCTTATCAATCCCTGGAGAGATCGGCGACGGTGCAACAATGGGCGTAGATTCTTCTAGGATTTGGGTTGACAATGATTTTCTCATCTTCGTAGTTCTGGGTTAGTTTTGAGTCATTTGTATTACGGCTGTGTAGAAGTATTTTTCACTGTTTTGAAATATGCTTCACTGAGTCAGTCTCGAGACCTTTGAAAATGCTTTGGCGACCCAAAATTGGGTAGCGAAACACAGTTTAAGAAGTAGGGATCTATAGTACCATACATAGTCTAAGCATGGTCTAAGCTTGAGCAATGGCCAGAAGAAATTCTCATCAGGAAAGAGATTAATAAACATGAATAGATAAATGCTTTATTGTCATTTATACCTTCTCGGAAATTAAGACTAATGAATTATTCAAGAAAAACATATTCAGTAACGACAGCATCAATGATGCAATAGCCCACTTGACATTAGCTGGCAATGTTTAAGTGCTGTCAGTGGGTGGAGGTTGTGTGGAGTGTTATTACATGTATTAAGCATTAAAAAAAAGTAATAGTAGTTGTATGCCTCATCGAAGACCTTTTTTGTTATGTTCACGTAACAGTTAAGAAAGGTGTGATGTCGTGTACAGTGATATTAAAGGAAATATGGTTGT
>NW_022709552.1:100826-104055 GCF_011630105.1 Anneissia japonica | reverse complement strand
GATCAATGACGAACACGCTTTCATAGGAAACCCATCTTAGTGTTAAGAGATATGATATAAAAACATATAATTTCACATATTTCCCGACAACATTTTCGCAAAAACTCTTCATACTTTAAATTCCCCAAGCCTTTTCTTCCATATTATTGCAAGATCGGCCTAATCGCGTCACAAACGAAGGAAGAGATAGAAAAACAAATGACTTCAAAATTCGCTCAAAATCATCATAAGCCCTCTCTCTCAGTGAGTGGGCTAAAAATTGATTTTAAAAACGTCTGATTTGTAGTGCAAGCGTTACTTATGACTGACTTGCACTATCGAAAAAAAAATTCTTTTGTAAAATACACAACAGTAATTATTATTAACAACCAAACATTTTATATCGATGGAACACGCTCGTATACAAATTCAAAGCATAAAAGAACAGATGAAATTCTCACAGTAAATTACAAAAAAGAAATGAAAAATATTTAGGTGAACTACAACAGGGCCAAAACATCAAATTAGTTATCGAATTTGCAATTGTAGATTTTTCGAATTCTTCCTTTTTAGGCCATGATCGTATATTAAGTCAAAAATTTAATCTGTTTAAATTTTAAAAGTATAAGGTAAAATTTACAAGAACTTTTCAAAACTCATTAAAGCATTACTATTGAGAAAAATAAATCTCTCCCAACAACATACAAATAAAAAACAATAAAACAACTAACAATAAACAACTGCTCACTGGTCCGCACATTCATCCACGCTTAAATACGGGACAGGCACAAGTTATTGTTGCGTTGGAAACAAGAAATGTTATATTGTTCGAAGCGAGATATCAAGTTTGTCTTTACCAAGTACTGCTGGGTTGTAATAATCGGTGGCAATTTACCTCATAGTATAACATATCAGATACTGTTGTATGCCCATATATAGTCATGATGTGCATAATAAATGGTCATTTTATCCAATGAGATACAAAAACACGTTATATCGTCATTGCGGACTTATAAAATCCGCATACGCTATAAAACTAAAAGAAAATACATACTTTTGGAGTCCGTACTGAGCCCAAAAAATCCGCAATGAAAATATAACGTGTTCAAATTGAAATCATTCCGTCTTTGCTGATTTAGTTACTTTATCAAAAAATTATAGTAAAATATTTTGTATTGATTACCAGCAACATTTATAAGCCTTTGCAAAGAATAAGTGAGCTGTCATGACAAATTACTCCTGTGGTACAATAATTGGAAAAAATGAGTATTGATATATATACCTCAAAACCTCGAGTAGAAGCCCAATGGGCTTAATCTTGAGAAGAATCCCATCTCAAATTGAAGCCCCTCTTTAGTTTGCAAAAGTAGCCTTGAAAAGAAACCCATCTCGAAAAGAAGACCATGGGCTTCTTTTCAAGTTAGCATGCCTTTTTTTTTTGAGATAGCACAGTACATGAATGTCAAAGAAACAAATTAAATTAAAAAGACGCATGGTTTATACAGTAGTTTAGATGATTTAATGCCAGTTAATAAACTCCATGATACAGATTGATGTTACTTACAGTGGCCCTATTTATTGTCATTCCACAAAATTCCCCACCTTTACCTTTGCAAAAGTAGCTTAAAAAAATGAAGCCCATCAAAAGTTCACTAAAATAAAAGAAGCCAAAGGGCTTCAATTTGAGGTTTTACGGTATTTAGATCAAATAAATAAATTTCAATACTTAAATATCTGAGCTCTGTGAAAGAACTGTAGCTTAGTATTAAATTGGTTCTATTATAAATATGAAAATATGAAATTAAATATTACAATTCTCTAGATAGGGAATGATGAGACACGCTTTTAGCAAAGTATGTAGAAAATTTAGTAAAAATTAGAAATAAAAAAGAAATTATTGACCTAAAACATTTACTTTACTGTCATATTGAAATGTGATGGGGGAACGGGCTTGGCCTTGATAGGATGGAGATGTTGTCAATCGTTGAGTAGTGATGTTGTGTTGGGGAGCTTGGTGTAAACAACTTTGCTCGTACAATGAACAGGCATCATTCAAGGTGTACAAGGAGATGAAACTAAATGACAATCTGAAAAATAATCATAAAATTTGTATATATAATACAGTCCTGTAATATTTATTGTAATACAATTTACAGTATAATTATGATACAATCATCCTTCAAAAAGTTGTGTAATGTAGAAATTTGTTTAATTTGTTCAATATAATTCATAATTATGGTAAAACATAGTTGAGTATTTTACTTGTTGCTTATATGTTTTAAACAAACACTAAACTTCTGATCAAAATAGTTTGTCAATGATTTTTTGTTGGTGTCTGTGGTCAAATCAGCATAATGTTGTTAAACACAACACTTTTACTAAAAGTGTTGCAATTTGCAAAATGCATAGTACAATGCAAGGTCAAAACCTGGCATGGACAGATGGATGAATTTATTTAGGTAAACACCAAGGATAACCTACAAAATCTGAAGACCTATTCCAGTGGGGTCCTTCTAATTGTGATTGGGAAGTACACTGGAAGACAATCACTACTACTTTCTGAAAGTGAGCACATGGGCCATAAAATGCACACAGGACCAATATCCAAAGATGATGCACTGTCGGGCCGTAAGTTGCATTTCAGCCATCAAACTAAAATACACAGAGAGCAGCGATGGGAATTGAACTGGGGACCATGAGATTTTCATGGTTCAGTACACACAGTGGATACCACAAGTTCAGCTGATTATAAAGCTGCTCTCATGTTGTTTATATTCTGTGCTAGGCTGAAATTGGACATGCTGAATTTTTCTCCATTAGCAGAAATGGTCCATGGCACCCGGGTTTTAAAAACCCGGGTGCCGGTTATAAATTTTGCATGTTTGTGAAGAGTTATGAGTTCTTAAATTGATTTATTGCCATTGAAGCTCCTGCGATCATGCTAAAGTTTTAAACTCAATAAGTATAAATGATTTTGATGTATTGGCAAATTCTTGTTACAATACTAGGCCTACTATTGAGGAGCTGTGGGCCTTTTTATGCACATGCCATAATGACTCGACTGGACAAGGGGTTTTTTTTTTCTTCACTGTATTTTTTGTCATGGATCTACAAAGAGCAAACAAATAGCAACTGTTATTTAAAATGAAAGGCCACAATTCAAGCATTTGGGGTTGCAGTGGAATGGTGATATAGTTTGCCAAGCTGGGATATATATATATATATATATATATATATCTGTCTCTTATAC
>NW_022709552.1:85763-100421 GCF_011630105.1 Anneissia japonica | reverse complement strand
AGGGTGTAAATATAGTGCGCAGCGTTATCTGAGGGCCGAAGCCCCAAGCCGGGGTGGGTATGGGAGGGGGTGTCCACTTCCCAAAAACTTCCCAAACTCCAGGGACTAGAAAGCAGTGGCGGCGCCACCGAACAGGTCAAGACCCCTGCCGGACAGAGCTCGTCAGGGCAGTCAGACCATAAAACATATAAAAATAGGCCCACACCAAGCCAACACATGTTTGTCACAGTCTGAGAGTGCCATTTCCAGCCATCCAGAGGTTCCTTCTTAAAGATCTCATTTGGAAGGGGAACCCCCTGTCAGCCCCTTCCCCCAGCTCGAGCCTACGAGCTCAAGTCCCCCCTGTCAGACAACTTAGCCCCCAGGAAAATATATCCTAGAGCTGCCACTGCTAGAAAGCCCTGAACAAAAAGTTGGTTGTTCTCGTAGTAATGTATATATCAATAACAATGTTTGGAATTAACCTATTTATCGTTGCGTTTCATCGCACTGTAATGGTTAATTTTGTTGAGCACCAAACCCCTTTACAAAGCTGGACATCCCCCACCATCTTTCGTCTGATGCCACGATGAGGTCGTGAGACTAAACTAATCTTTAAATTCAATCAAGTTGCGGTTGCCATTCCCTAATATTGTGGCCTAAAAGTATAAATTGTGGATGCCCAAAAATCTCTTCTGGCAATTCCCCCGCCCCCTCAAGGGGTAAAGTTGGGTGTACAAATTCATACCTGTAAATTTTGAAAATGTGCTGCAAATCAACTACCTCTATTCCAACCCCATGCAGAAACAGATACAGGATTGAAAGTTAGTGGAAGTAGGCTAGATACTGTACCCTCCATCTCAGGTCCATCGTACCATGATTGAAAAAGTCAATGCGAGATGCGTACATTCATATAATTCATAATTATCATTATATATTTATTTCAGAAAGTAATGGAATTATTATTGGTCCGGCCATAGCTGGTGCGGCCGGTGCGCTTCCGACGGCCCTGATGAGCAAAAGTCATCATTTAACGTGATAGTAACGCGAGCTATATCATAGGTGTGATAGTTAAAGTTATGGCCCACTTTTCAATCAGATGCTAGACTCAACCTATGTATGCGGTATGTAATTAATAATATCAGATCTCACCACTGTTGATCCTGCTTATACATTTTAACCTTGTATTTTACACATCAATCAGGGACTGATCCAAAATATTTTTAAATCGGAGGGGAGGGGAAGGGGAAAAACACCTTAACAAGTATCTATTACTACTACTACTATATTTCTAAAAATATGTGCCTTAAAAAAATTATCTATCAGATGATTAAACAATTTCGGTATAGGGACCACACCATCACTCACCTAAACTCCTCTTCAGGGGTGTGAAAAAAATAGAGCACTTTGGGTATGAAAATCACTCACCTTAAATCTAGTAAAAAAACCCAAATACGATGGCAATGCTTTCTGCTAGGATGTATTTGTTGCTTCTTTTAACTCCAACACCACTTTTAAGTCTGCAGTAGTAATTATGTGTATACAACTACCTATTCCACAAAAGCCTAAACTTCCCCCTCCGAAAATAACCATTTGCTTACACGAAATAAAATATATATTCTGCAGCCATCTTGGATTTCTGCAACCGCTAATGGCTATAATTAGTGAAGCTGAAAATATGTGTAGAAAGATACAGTACTTGCTTTGCTATCACAGGGTTCTGGGTTCAATTCCTGTCATGGAAACAATTATTGAAGGACATTTCCAATACATTAATTTCAACTTCTAAACAGCTGTAGCACAGAAAATATATTCTCTACCAACAAACACTTAGGCCCCATAAAAAAATTATTAGTTTATCACCACCTATCAAAGAATAAAAACTGATGAGGGAGGGAGGTTTTTTTTTCTTTTTTGTTTTCCTTTTGTCAACCCTGCCCCCATTTTACCAATGTTCACAAGTAAATCAATGGTTAGGGAAACATATAAAAAAAGTCAAAATTATATCAAATTCAAAATTAGGTACAGGTATATTTTAAAAATATGTTTTTTTTTTGTACCAGTAAACATATTTGCAAGAAATAATGAGCTTTTCAAGTAAAAAAAGATAAAAAAACAACTAATAATATTTTTTTTTTATGGGGCCTTACCAAACTACTACCACTATATTTCTAAAAATATGTGTCTTAAATGATTCATCAGAGATATGAAAAATGGACATGGTTTATTTTACCAAATATACATTACCAAAGCTCTATGAATTCTTTATATGATTTTCTAAGCATAATTATATATTTCAGTGTTCATGAACATTTAATGAGATACATTTGATTTGAAAAGTGGCTGATACATATTAATGACATGACATAATTAATGCATCCTTCCGGTAATGGAGCGAGGGTAACACTGCAGAGTGACATGCTTGGTCATGCATCACATGGTGTGTGTTTGTTAGCTTACCTTAAGTAAATTATATGTTGTACTGTAGTTAAGTCGGATAAAGCACTGCCCTTGGTCCCCAGGGTCCCAGTTCAAATGTCAAATTTTCAATTAGAATGAGGACATATAAAAAAATTAATATTATTATTATTAAGATTTCTACACTAACAAGCTCTTTCAATAGGTGGACTTTACAATAATTTTTGAAACAAAATTCAAACAAATTAACATAAAGAGACAAAAGATGCTCTATTTACCTCTTTACTGTTACTATTCAAGTTTAGTAGCAGTGCATGAACAGGCTGAAAATATGCTAGGAATTGCATTTGAAGATAAAAACGCCCCCACAGCAAGACCCCCTAGCAGTGTGACAGTTGCTTTTGTGTTCGTAAAATATATAATGCGTGTGCATGCGCGTACAGAATAGCCTAATAATGTATAATGCGAGTGTGCGTATAATAGAATAGTTTAAGAATTATGAAAAATGTCGCATACATACAAAAGAAACTGTGTGCGATGTATTGTTTAAAATTGCGCTTTATAAGAGCATAATGAGAATGTGTGTTGGCTATTAGAAGGTTGTGTATAACTGTACGAATGTGTTTATAAATAAACTTATAACCTACAGTACTTCTAGTTTATCTTTTATTTAAGATAAAATGTGACCCAAGCTCACAAATGGCCTGTAAACTCGTCCTCATGCTAAAATGAGTTTTTGTTATAATGGCATAGAACATATCATTTACATTAAAATGACAGTTAAATGAACTCAATCGAGTGTCTGGAAGCAAAGTTTTGACTGTTTGAATAACATTGTCATCTTATCAACTTTCTTAAATCAAGTTTTAAGAAAAATGCTTTTATTTTCAGCAGGTTTCTATTAATTTTTCATTAACTCCCATCCGAAAATGGCTAAATTCTACCTGGAATTTTAAACTCAACCCTCAGGAATATTATGATTAATAGTTATTTTTTATTTATTACACAAAAACCCAATCCACACAAAATTCACGTTCTATGCCCTATTCTGGGTATTGAGGCTTGTTTCTCAATACAGTGTAGTGCAAGTTTACGGCCCGTTTGTGAGCTTGGGTCACAAATTGTATAAATAATAATAAAAAATATAATAATAATAAATCTAAAAGTAATATGTGCGTGTATATAAAAACACTATTGAATTAAAGAGTGTAAAAAAGTTTATTCAAAATTATTTAAACATTGTACATTTTTTCAATATTTGAAATTAAACACAAATTATAATAGGACATTATAAAATCAAGAACTATATAAAATCAGTTAATTTAGCGTGGAGCTTGGAGCTAGTACAACAAATACATTTAATTTTTTTATTATTATAATTAACATATTTTATGTCATATTTGTTCTTAACAAGATGACTATGATTATCGATTATGTCTTTCAAAATTTCCCATTTTTTAAAATAAATTTTATCAAAATTGATCTTCATGATACATTTTTCTCTATTAATACCTTGAACGTATTTATTTTTAGAAATATCAATACTATGGTTAAATGACTGGTATGGAATACACTGTTTATTGCAAAATTTGGATGTATAACCGATATTTTTAAGTCGATATTTTTTAAATAACTTTGTGATATGAATGTATTCTTTGGCATTACAGGATAGTCAAAGATATTACATTCAGTTTTAATTATACACTTTTAAAATTGAAGGAGCACGGTTTGAGGTTTAAGAATGTATGTGTTGCTCTGGAATGGTTTCTGATTAACGCTAAAATGAAGAAGTAGTTAGGGTCGAATAATTAACGGATATGTGGGTATTCAAATATATCATATTAGTGGGGTGCAAGGTAAATTAAGTGGAATGTCAGGGGGATAGATATTAACAAGGGATTAGATTAACTTAGAAGATTTTAAAGTAGGGTTCATTATGATTAGCGCACCATCGTCAATGTATCCAGATCAAATCAAATTCTCTGAACAACAAAGTCTAATTTCATTTTCAAAGTCTATTCATTTGAATACCTTGTAATTGTTTAAATGTATGATTTCCTACATTAAAGTACTGTAAGTGTGATTATTAATTAATAAATTTAATTTCAGTAGATGAATTTCTAATTTAAGTGATTTACCGTGCATGTGACATAGAGTTTGAAGTATCGGCTAATGTATTAAACGTTAGTGTATACATTTTTGAAGTCCCACGTAATGAAAAATTGTTGTGTATCTGTAGGTTTAATTAAAAGTTGCTGAATTCTGCTAATGAAAATTCAAATTATTCATAATAGGAAAAATTACATTAGAATGTTCGTAGATGCATGAGCCTTATTTTAGAAAACTAAGTCAATAATGTGTGTTCCCAGAATTTCGGATAAGGGAGTAGTAATCCAGCTGTACGTTGTAATTAAAAGGGGGGAGAGGGGAGGTGGGTGTATATATTGAGAATCCTCTACAATATTCACAAAAAGGTTTTCAACGTTATAGGGAAGGCATGTGAAATGTTCAACGCTACAGGCCCAAATCAAAGCCAATCTTAGAATAACTACAGTATCAAAGTATCAAGTACCATTTCTTTCATATTGACAAACAAGTAGAAATCATTATGATCCTTAAACTTGGAAATCCTGGAACCACTATGCGCTACAAAAGGATTAAGACATTTTCATATTAAAAATAGTATCCTGAAGAGGTTTGTTGCATAACAAAATACTTAATGTTCAATAAATTATATTTTGTATAGTAAGTGCTGTTCGGTATATCTTTTTATGAGACTGATTTAGTTCAGTTTATTATTCACAGCTACTCAGGGGTCCTAAGTTGGAATAGTCACTCCAGGGAGATAATATAGTTAGACATTTTTTTCTCATGTACTTTATATCAGTTTCTGGTTTTACTGTTTTCTTGGTAAGCTTTTCCAGCTTTCTAGTCCTTTTATTTTTGTTCTAAGTAAAGTGATCAATGAAACATCTAAGCTTGTAAAATAACATACTAGCTAAGAATCCATTGCTTACCCTTTCAAATGACTATATACAATACTTGACTTTTTCAAATTTTTCATCTGTCCACTTATAAGATTAAATGACATTTACCACCAGCCAACTGTTGCCCATTTGGGTCATCACAGGACCTGCTGTTCTTCTAATGCTGGTCGTAGTCTTTCATCACTGATGTTAATTAGCGAGCTTCTAGTTAAAAAATAATTAAAATAAAAAAAGTGTGCAGCCTTTGATCAATGATTTGGAATTGGCACTATATAAATCATTATCATTACTGTATATTATTATTATTATTATTATTATTATTTTTTTTTTTTTTTAATTATTATTTTATTAATCGAACTTTTTAAACATTTGCTGATCTGTTATGATGTTAAATAAAATAATAATGATAATAATGATACTGGTATTACTGGTATTAAAAATGATGATGTTAAAAGAAGTTGATTACTAGTATGTTAAAGCCAGACTCTGAAGGATAATACTTTTTTGATACGTTGTACAAAGATGCAAAAGGGGTGTAATTCCACCCTCAATCATTCCACAGCCTTTTTGTGTCTTAGAAAAATCAGTTGTACAACATTATCAAACTCTTTTTCCTCTGGAACCTGATTTAATGATGACAATAATTATGAAGAGGATGATGAGTGATTGAATTTATTAGTCATAAAATACATATACATAAAAATGATATACAAAAACCAAGAAAATGAAAATAAACATGACCCTGATTACAAGGAAAAGCCCCAAAAAAGCACTGTAATGATGTATGGGTTTCAGTATTAGGCTGTCTCAAGTACAAACAATGCTGTATCAGAGCCAAATCACAGGACAATTAGTTCAGAATATTTAAATTTTTAATATAATTTAAATGCATTAAGTTAGGCTCGTAAATTAACATAACATGAACACAAGAGTGAAGAACTTCAAGGTAACTTTCACGCACTGCTTGCACGTTTTTGTGGCTTGTAATTTTGTTTCACAGATTTATTCCACATCTCAATTCTTTCAACCTCAGTTTGAGTAGGTTCACCATCAGAATGAAGGTCAATAGTCATGTGGGCCTATTACCTACTGCTTTGGAACTAGAGTAGATGCAAATATAGAGAAGTGTTTACTATTTGTAGGCCTACTGTGCAGTGTGCTACATTCATCGTTATTTCTGTTTTGCCATTATAATATTTTTAGTATTTTAAAATAAATTAAATTTTTTTTTTTTGCATGGTTTATCATTCATGAATAATAAGATAAAAATTATGAGCACACAATACATAAACAAACAATAAATGGAATGCAAGTTGCATGCAAAATACTCTTTTGATTGGAAACCGTGTGCAGTGTTGATCAATATGACTGCATTCCCTTTAATATCGGTTTATAAGAATTGTGCATGAATTTCGTTTTATTATAGATATAATAAAGCACTTTCCCCCTAGGGTCCACATGCTTCAATGTTGTTTCTGGTGGTAAGAAACAAATAGTGCAGATAAACTGCTTTATTAACGAACACAAGCGAAATGCACATCGAGGAATTGAAACCCTAACTTTAAGAACCACGATTCCATTCCATTTATTGACAAATATACAAATACAGTAGATGAATTTTTTTTCATGAGTTGGGAATACACAAAATATATATTTAAATTAAATAATTACATGAAAGACATAAATACAGTGCATAAAATACTTAAAATATATTTAAATTAACAATAAATAGAATATATGAGGAATGCCATCCCAAGCCCAGCATACTGTAGCTGTATGTTAAACTGTGTAATAACAATGTATATGTGAGTACTGTACTGTATATACTTTAGTACACAAAAGCCGTAATACTTATACTCATAACTTTGGCAAAAGCAATTCAGTTGCAGTAACGACCTAATATTTTAAAGCTTACAATTTAAAGAATCAGAACATATTCAAAACTCCATTTTCATTTGTTAGTTACTGATGCTGGTTTTGGGATGGCAAGCTTCAGGATACAGGAATGAAGATCTGAGTTGTACTCCAAGGAGGTAAATGAGAAAAGCTGTTATATATGGAGGTCAAATGTTGATAATTTGAGGGGTACCACACCTGTCACTATGCATTGCATGGCTGTGGAGAGAGTCTTCAGATAGGCCACACATCCTGCCATCACACAATTACTGCTACAGGTCTTGTCTGATTTAACCACTATTCAACAAATTAAAAAAAATTAAAATCAATATGATAAATTCTGGAAATTGAATACTGCGTACATCTGTTCCTGAAAAAAAATAAAAATAAAAATATTTAATACTAATTTCAAAATAATATAATTTAATGCTCATTTCAACATAAGAATGTACTTTTGGAGACAAAAAAAAAGTCTGTTTACTAGGAAACATTATTACAATTATAAAACAAAAAAATAAATAAAAATAAGAATAATAATAGTAATTTTAAAATAATATCCTTTAATGCTCATTTCAAAATAAGAATCTACTTTTGGGGTTTTGTCTACAGCCTGGCTGGGTGCGAAACCTACTTTATCAAGTCAATAATGTTTTATCAGTGGAATAGTGGGCTGTAGAAGTAGTGCAATTTGTGGATTACTATCAACTTACCGGGTGTGTCTGTGGCTTCATCGCTGCCTGTATGACCCACTAGGGCTTCTGTCTTGCTGAAGGCTACTAGGAGGATTTGGTGGCGTAAAATCTGCCTCAATTGTCTCCTTCATTGCAATTCTTAACAGAAGAAAACAAAGACTAAAGAATAGATAACCACCATAGTGCCCCCCACCCCCACATGTAATTGATAATGAATCTTTTTACTTCAATTTTTGAGGATTTTTATCTCAAAGTAAAAAATACTACTGCTACAGTATTTTTTTTTGGATTTGCATATACTGTATAGTAATATTAACTGGCAGACCTACTGTATATAATTCAAATAAACAAAGTCTCCATGCTTTTCCCATTAAAAATAATGAAAACCTAAACTAAGTGAATAGACTTCTCCCCTATTAAAACTGACCAGAGGTTTAGAGATGACCACTTGTTGTTGGCTTTCATGTCATCTCATGCTGCTGGTCAATATATAGTTAATGTATTTGAGGAATTCTATCAGTAGGTTTTCAACTTTATTGGGAAGTTTAAAAGGCGAATTTCCAACACTGCATGACCAAATCAATGCCAAACTGAGACAAAATTGAAACCACCAACTTGCTGGACAGCACCACCGTTCATTTCATACATAATGAAAACTTTTCCCCTATTTTCGACAAAAGCTCATTCAGGTAAATTTGACCTACATCTTATGCATGAACGCACTAACCGCAGAAAACTCGAAATTCATAGCTGCTATTGGCCTTAAGCGTGTGACGTCATTCATAGACAGGGAAAAAAACAGTTCTGAATACAAAATTTTAAAGAAAAAATGATCAATGGTTATTTAAGCAACAAGCATGGGACTTACATAGCAATAAAGCTTAATTTATGAGCTACAATTGACCGTTAACTCTGAAGTTTAGCGACCTGTCGTTGCAGAGTTATGGTAAAAATAGGCAGGAAGTATACCAAAAAACACTCTACAAACACCAACATTTATCATTTACCAATAATTGCATATTAGTTTTGAGTATTGTGCCATAATTTATTCAACATAACAGTATTGTTCATATTATTTTTGTAGTCTAACAATTTTAGGCAATTTTTAAGATAAAATTGACATTTTTCAATTAAAATTGAAAAATGGCCCCAATGAAGAAATTCATTAATA
The DNA here is from genome assembly GCF_011630105.1 of Anneissia japonica. Classification (NCBI taxonomy): domain Eukaryota; kingdom Metazoa; phylum Echinodermata; class Crinoidea; order Comatulida; family Comatulidae; genus Anneissia; species Anneissia japonica. The sequence goes on along the minus strand of NW_022709552.1, from coordinate 91,278 downwards.
GCTAAATGACTTTTTTTTTTAAATCTTCATATATTTAAATACTGTAAAACAGCAAGTATTGAATCAATAAATAAAAACTGGCCCCCAATTATAAAATTCAATAAAAAAATAAATTTTTAAATGCATGCTGTAAAATACTCTGAAGCAAAAATTGAATTAATAAGTCAACAAAAACCATGCATATTTGAAAACTAAAATAACTTAGTTTTTAGCTGATTGATTAATTAATAGATATTTTTTGTATGGGCGGTTTGTTAGGGCTAAGTATTTTTTCTTATTATTATTATTAGTCTCTTTTTTTATAAAAAATAATTTGATGTTCATATCAAACACCAACATTTATCATTTACCAATAATTGCATATTAGTTTCGAGTGCCATAATTTATTCAACATAACAGTATTGTTCATATTATTTTTGTAGTCGAATAATTTTAGGCAATTTTTAAGATAAAATTGACTTGTCCTGATCAGGATTCAACCCAACACCCTCTGAATATAATTTGAATATTCTACCAATTTGTGGTATCCTCTCTTGCATTTTCCAATTTGGAGCATTTGTTTTTCCAAGGTATTGCATAATATGCAGCAAACAATAAAGAAGTTGATGACAGTTTGGTATGCAGGTACACCTTGCCAGTCAAAAAAAAACATGTCTCCATCAGGATTTGAACCCTCTATTAACTATGTGGATGCTCTATAAAATTACCATTTAAAATGTATACAAGCTCCCCTAGTTAGTGGCTTGTAATTTTGTTTCACAGATTTATCCCACATCTCAATTCTTTCAACCTCAGTTTGAGTAGGTTCACCATCAGGATCAAGGTCAAGAGTCAGGTGGGCCTTACTTTACTGCTTCTGAACTAGATAGATGCAAATATAGAGAAAAGTGTTTACTGTTTGTAGACCTACTGTGCAGTGTGCTAAATACATCTGTATCTCTGTTTTGCCAGTATAATATTTTTAGTATTTTAATATAAAAGAAAACTACTTTTTTTTTGCATGGTTTATCATCCATGAATAATAAAATATAAATTATGAACACACAATATATAAACAAACAATTAATGGAATGCAAGTTGCATGCAAAATACTCTTTTGATTGGAAACCGTGTGCAGTGTTGATCAATATGACTGCATTGCCTTTAATAATGAGTTTTGAATATTTGTCAATTTTGTTTTATTTTAGATATAAAGCACTTTTGATTCCCCGGGTCCACATGCTTGAATGTTGTTTCTGGTGGAAAGAAACCAACTGTGCAGATAAAGTGCTTTATTCAAGGACACAAGCAAAATGCACAGCGAGGGATTCAAACCCTAACTAAAACTAAGATTGGCCTAAAACAATTAATAAAATAAAATAAAAATACACACGCTTGCTAAGGTACCCTACAAACACCAAAATTTATCCTTTACCAATAATTGCATATTAGTTTTGAGTATTATGCCATAATTTATTCAACATAACAGTATTGTTTATATAGTTTTGTAGTAGAACAATTTCAGGCAATTTGTTACTTATAAGTGAAAGTTTTTTTAAAGATAAAGTTGACTTTGTCCTGATCATGGATTCAACCCAACACCCTCTGAATATATTTTGAATATTCTATCAATTTGTGGTATCCCTGTCTCTTATACACATCTAGATGTGTATAAGAGACAGGCTGTGGAGAGAATCTTCAGATAGGCCACACATCCTGCCATCACACAATTACTGCTACAGGCCTTGTCTGATTAACCACTATTCAACAAATTAAAAAAAAAATTAAAATCAATATGATACATTTTGGGAATTGAATACTGCGTACATCTGTTCCTGAAAAAAAAAAATAATAAAAATAAAAATATTTAATAGTAATTTCAAAATAATATAATTTAATGCTCATTTCAACATAAGAATGTACTTTTGGAGACAAAAAAACTCTGTTTACCAGGAAAAATTATTACAATTATAAAACAAAAAAATAAATAAAAATAAGAATAATAATAGTAATTTTAAAATAATATCCTTTAATGCTCATTTCAAAATAAGAATCTACTTTTGGGGTTTTGTCTACAGCCTGGCTGGGTGCGAAACCTACTTTATCAAGTCAATAACGTTTTATCAGTGGAATAGTGGGCTGTAGAAGTAGTGCAATTTGTGGATTACTATCAACTGACCGGGTGTGTCTGTGGCTCCATTGCTAAGCCTGTATGACCCACTAGGGCTTCTGTCTTGCTGAAGGCTACTAGGAGGATTTGGTGGCATAAAATCTGCCTCAATTGTCTCCTTCATTGCAATTCTTAACAGAAGAAAACAAAGACTAAAGAATAGATAACCACCAGTGCCCCCCACCCCCACATGTAATTGACAATGAATCTTTTTACTTCAATTTTTGAGGATTTTTATCTCAAAGTAAAAAATACAACTGCTACAGTATGTTTTTTTGGATTTGCATAGTAATATTAAACAGGCAGACCTATATAAACAAAGTCTCCGTGCTTTTCCCATTAAAAATAATGAAAACTTAAACTAAGTGAATAGACTTCTCCCCTATTAAAACTGACCAGAGGTTTAGAGATGACCACTTGTTGTTGAGCTTTCATGTCATCTCACGCTGCTGGTCAATATATAGTTAATGTATTTGAGGAATTCTATCAGAAGGAAGTTCAACTTTATAGGAAAGGGCATTTAAAAGGCGAATTTCCAACACTGCATCACCAAATCAATGCCAAACTGAGACAAAATTGAAACCACCAACTTGCTGGACAGCACCACCGTTCATTTCATACATAATGAAAAATTTTCCCCTATTTTCAACAAAAGCTCATTCAGGTAAATTTGACCTACATCTTATGCATGAACGCACTAACCGCAGAAAACTCGAAATTCATAGCTGGTATTGGCCTTAAGCGCGTGACGTCATTCATAGACAGGGAAAAAACAGTTCTAAATACAAAATTTTAAAGAAAAAATGATCAATGGTTATTTAAGCAACAAGCATGGGACTTACATAGCAATAAAGCTTAATTTATGAGCTACAATTAACCTTTAACTCTGAAGTTCAGCGACCTGTCGTTGCACAGTTATGGTAAAAAGAGGCAGGAAGTATACCAATAAACACTCTACAAACACCAACATTTATCATTTACCAATAATTGCATATTAGTTTCGAGTATTGTGCCTTAATTTATTCAACATAACAGTATTTGTTTATATTATTTTTGTAGTCGAAAAATTTTAGGCAATTTTTAAGATAAAATTGACTTTGTCCTGATCAGGATTCAACCCAACACCCTCTGAATATAATTTGAATATTCTACCAATTTGTGGTATCCTCTCTTGCATTTTCCAATTTGGAGCATTTGTTTTTTCAAGGTATTGCGTAATATGCAGCAAACAATAAAGAAGTTGATGAAAGTTTGGTATGCAGGTACACCTTGCCAGTCAAAAAAAAACATGTCTCCATCAGGATTTGAACCCTCTATTAACTATGTGGATGCTCTATAAAATTACCATTTAAAATGTATACAAGCTCCCCTAGTTAGCCCCACCCTCTCCCCAACTCCACCCCCAAAAACATAAAGAGATAAAAGATGCTCTATTTACCACTTTGCTGTTACTCTTCAATGTATTAACTGCATTCCCGTTGCTATTGTAGAGGACGCTATTGAGATCAGACTCATCATTTAGGCTGTCACATGTGGGCTGGGTGCTCAACTTTTTGGCTCTCAATTGTTCCATATGAAACCAGCGAGTCCCTGCTTCTACTCAGATTTCACTGTGCATTCACTTGCAAAAGAATTATTCTACCATACGAAGAAAACTTCTGAAACTGAAGGCAGTACATTTTGCTGGAAGGAATATACCAGGAAAAATTGATTTATGAATAATATAACTAACATGTAAATAGTGGTAGGCTATACAGGGTAAAAAAACCAGGTGATATTTCAAATATCAAATGCACAGGTCCTAAATGAAGCGGCTTATTGTCCTGAACATTTTGGCACCTTTTTTTAAGAAATTTGGTTGAAAAATGGGACAGTGAAGGCCAAAAAACGAAATAGAGAGGGGAGGGGGAAAAATGACCCCATTAGCGGTTAAAATACATGAAAAAGGTCATAACTTTTTTTATCTGAAGTCATATATTGGTGATGTTTTTGAGGTCAAGAAACTGATTAGTGGTGTCAGAAATACTTAAAAATGTAATTACAGTGGTTACATTTTTTATTTTTTTTAATTTTTTATTTTTTTTGGGCGTTACGGTAAGAGTACAAGTTGCGTATTTATGAAAAAATAAGCACAGTTTAACTTTTTTTTCCCCATCAATAATCATTGTAGCAATGTCTATTTCCATTCTTATTGTACTTTTCAAATCATAAAACATTTTAATGAGCATTGTAGGGCTATATGTATCTTTGTTTTGATGACGCCTAATGTGCGTACAGTATCAACAACCATTAGACATGCTGTATGTAGAGTACAATCATTTTGCAACACACAGAAGGTTTTCAATAAGAACAATTTCATGGGTATTTGCTTATCTACTGAACACCAAGGGTAACCCACCCAGTTTATGCACTTATTTTCAATGGTGTCCTTCAGGTGGTGATTGGTTAGTCCAGCAATTTAGACCAACCTCAGTATTTTCCAAACAAGTGCCTTCTTTACCATGCACATTGGACTCTGGTTTAAACAAATCTTCTGAGAGGCACATTTCAGTCCTCTAGCTGGAACACAAGGAGAGTGGCAGAGCGGATTATACAAATACGTTACATAAACACTAACAATCAATTTACAGTGGCTATCACTAGTTAATAGCTGATACTCACATCTACAAATCTACACAAAATCCTACAAAAAAAGTTATTAAATCCAGGGCTCACAGCAAGCAAGTTGTGTAGTATTTGTTGATCATTATATAATAAAAATATATACAATATTCTAATTGTTTCATTGAGTGTAAAGCCTGTAGAAAAGCAAATGCCCCTGAAATTTAGTGTTATTGATAAACCTTCCATGTGTTGCAACACTATGCTTACAGAGTATAGCATGTCTATAGTAGTCAATATTGTATAAATTATCAGTCATCAAAAGCAAGATACACATAAGGCTATAATGCCTGTTAAAATGCTTTGTAGATTTAATAAACCTGGTGGATGTCATTGCTAATGCTACAATGATTAATGATAGAAGAAAAATTACATAGTACGGTACCTATTTTTTATCCCAGAGTGCGTACCTTGAACGCATACAATTTGAAAATTGACCACTATAATTAATTTTTAAGCAATTTCAGACACCACTAATCAATTTCTTTGGCCTCAAAAACATAAACATATATACAGACACTAATATTACCAAAATGTGACTTCAGATAAAAAAGTTATGACTTTTTTCATGTATTTTAACCATCGAAGGGGTCATTCCCCCACCCCTCAATTTCGTTTTTTGGCCCGCACTGTTCCATTTTTCAAACAGATTTTCTTTAAAAAGTGTCAAAATATTCAAGACAATAAGCCGCTTCATTTAAGACC
>NW_022709552.1:78029-85128 GCF_011630105.1 Anneissia japonica | reverse complement strand
TCCTCCAATTGAACTCCAGGGACTAGAAAGCAGTGGCGGCGCCACCGAACAGGTCAAGACCCCCGCCGGACAGAGCTCGTCAGGGCAGTCAGACCATAAAACATATAAAAATAGGCCCACACCAAGCCAACACATGTTTGTCACAGTCTGAGAGTGCCATTTCCAGCCATCCAGAGGTTCCTTCTTAAAGAAGATCTCATTTGGAAGGGGAACCCCCTGTCAGCCCCTTCCCCCAGCTCGAGCCTACGAGCTCAAGTCCCCCTGTCAGACAACTTAGCCCCCAGGAAAATATATCCTAGAGCTGCCACTGCTAGAAAACCCTGAACAAAAAGTTGGTTGTTCTCGTAGTAATGTATATATCAATAACAATGTTTGGAATTAACCTATTTATCGTTGCGTTTCATCGCACTGTAATGGTTAATTTTGTTTAGCACCAAACCCCTTTACAAAGCTGGACATCCCCCACCATCTTTCGTCTGATGCCACGATGAGGTCGTGAGACTAAACTAATCTTTAAATCCAATCAAGTTGCGGTTGCCATTCCCTAATATTGTGGCCTAAAAGTATAAATTGTGGATGCCCAAAAATCTCTTCTGGCAATTCCCCCGCCCCCTCAAGGGGTAAAGTTGGTGTATAAATTCATACCTGTAAATTTTGAAAATGTGCTGCAAAGCAACTACCTCTATTCCAACCCCATGCAGAAACAGATACAAGATTGAAAGTTAGTGGAAGTGGGCTAGATACTGTACCCTCCATCTCAGGTCCATCGTACCATGATTGAAAAAGTCAATGCGAGATGCGTACATTCATATAATATATTTATATTTATATTTCATTATATATTTATTTCAGAAAGTAATGGAATTATTATTGGTCTGGCCATAGCTGGTGCGGCCGGTGCGCTTCCGACAGCCCTGCAGAGCAAAAGTCATCATTTAACGTGATAGTAACGCGAGCTATATCATAGGTGTGATGGTTAAAGTTATGGCCCGCTTTTCAATCAGATACTAGACACAATCTATGTATGCGGTATGTAATTAATAATATCAGATCTCACCACTGTTGATCCTGCTTATACAATTCAACCTTGTATTTTACACATCAATCAGGGACAGATCCAAAATATTTTTAAATCGGAGGGGAGGGGAGGGGAAGGGGAAAAACACCTTAACAAGTATCTATTACTACTACTACTATATTTCTAAAAATATGTGCCTTAAAAAAATTATCCATCAGAATTAAACAATTTCAGTATAGGGACCACACCATCACTCACCTAAACTCCTCTTCAGATGTGTGAAAAAAATAGAGCACTTTGGGTATGAAGTATCACTCACCTTAAATCTAGTAAAAAAAACCCAAATACGATGGCAATGCTTTCTGCTAGTATGTATTTGTTGCTGCTTTTAACTCCAACACCACTTTTAAGTCTGCTGTAGTAATTATGTGTACACAACTATCTATTCCACAAAAGCTTAAACTTCCCCCCTCCGAAAATAACCACTACCCTACATGAAATTAGGTGTGTGTTTGTTAGCTCACCTTAAGTAAAATATATATTCGGCAGCCATCTTGGATTTCTGCAACCGCTGCTATAGTGAAGCTGAAAATCTTGGTAGAAAGATACTTGCTTTGCTATCACAGGGTTCTGGGTTCAATTCCTGTCATGAAAACAATTATTGAAGGACATTTCCAATACATTAATTTCAACTTCTAAACAGCTGTAGCACAGAAAATATATTCTCTACCAACAAACACTTAGGCCCCATAAAAAAAATTATTAGTTTATCACCCTACTGTATCAAAGAATAAAAACTGATGAGGGAGGGAGGTTTCTTTTTCTTTTTTGTTTTCCTTTTGTCAACCCTGCCCCCATTTTACCAATGTTCACAAGTGAAACATATAAAAAAAATCATAATAAAGGAATCAAAATTAGGTACAGGTATATTTAAAAAATATGTTTTTGTTGTACCAGTAAACATATTTGCAAGAAATAATGAGCTTTTCAAGTAAAAAAAGATAGAAAAACAACTAATAATATTTTTTTTATGGGGCCTTACCAAACTACTACTACTATATTTATAAAAATATTTGTCTTAAATAAATGATCCATCAGAAATATGAAAAATGGACATGGTTTATTTTACCAAATATACATTGCCAAAACTCTATGAATTCTTTATATGATTTTCTAAGCATAATTATAGATTTCAGTGTTCATGAACATTTAATGAGATACCTTTTATTTGAAAAGTGGCTGATACATATTAATGACATGACATAATTAATGCATCCTTCCGGTAATGGTAATGGTGTGTGTTTGTTAGCTTACCTTAAGTAAATTATATGTTGTACTGTCTGTTTCTTTGCTCTATGGTCGGATAAAGCACTGCCCTTGGTCCCCAGGGTCCCAGTTCAAATGTCAAATTTTCAATTAGAATGAGGACATATAAAAAATTAATATTATTATTATTAAGATTTCTACTCTAAACAACTGAGCTAAAACTGAGGCCAAACTACCTTGTAGGATTTAGTTAACAACCTCATCAATCATTAGTATCTTTGTGTTTATTTAGTATCTTTGTGTTTATTTACTATTATTCACAATTCAGAATTGAGATTTTAAGCTTGTAATTGTAGTAATTTAATTATTATGCCATTTAAAGTCATTTTTGATGTTTTCTTTTGACTGCTATTGTTTGTGATGCTCTTTCAATAGGTGGACGTTACAATAATTTTTGAAACAAAATTCAAACAAATTAACATAAAGAGATAAAAGATGCTCTATTACCTCTTTACTGTTACTATTCAAGTTTCAACTGCATTCCTGACACTATCATAGAGGGCGCTATTAAGATCAGACTCATCATTCATGCTGTCACATGTGGGCTGGGTACTCTGCTCAACGTGCTGGTTTTTAATTGGTTCATCTGAAACCAGCGAGTCCCTGCTTCTACTCACTATAGACTTTACTGTGCATTCGCTTGCAACTGATTCGTTCTGTCTTTTGTGCTAAACTTCTGAAATAGATGGTGGTAAGGCCTATATTTTGCTGGAAAACAACGAAAATTGATTAATGCACAATATAGCTAACATGTAAGACATCTCAAAAATGCATCTAATCAATATAAGTACAGTTGTTAATAAATTTATATTGTATTTAACATTGGTAAAGTTCTCTTATGAACAGTGACATAATCAAGGAGTCTGGAAATGGTGGGGCCTGATGGGGGAGCGAAGGTGAATTGGGGTGGTTTATTGATTAAGTGAGGGGAACTAACTCACAATAATGTGATTTTTATTTATCTTGAGAGAATTTTTTTGTTTCGAACATTGTTAATGGAGGAGGTGCAAGTGTTTTGGGCAGGTGGGGGAGGAGTACTGGGGAGTGAAAACCTCCTCCTACCTCTACATATGCCACTGCGTATGATTTAGCTTCTTAAGTTGTACTTTTACATGTACTGTTTTTTTGGGGGTTTTTTTAAGCTTTGTGTTTTTATCGAGTTTGTCAACAAAAAGATTTTCTTTATTTTTTTTCGATAAATAAAAATGTTGTATTTTATTAAAATTAAAAGGGTACTGGTTTAGCCTATAGTCTATGGCTGTGTGCAAAGAGTACATAGGAAAACACAAGGGCTCCTGGTCAACCAAGTATAGTGTGTGAGGCCACACAACCACAATGGGTTCTAGAAGTAGTTGAATTTGTAGAATACTATCAACTTACCAGGTGTGTCCGAGGCTCCACTGCTAAGCCCATGTGTGACCCCCTAGGGCTTCTGCCTTGCTGAGGGCTACTAGGTTGATTTTGTGGCATAAAATTCATCTCAACTGTCTCCTGAGTAATTCTAAAAAAAAAAAAAAAAAATTAAAGAATTAGATACCCTCCTTGCTTTGGTGCACCCACTATAAATGATAATCAATCTTTCAATTTAAATTTTCAGGATTTTTCTCCAGACAGTAAAACTACTGCTATGTTTTCTTTTGAATTTGCACATAATAATAACAGGTAGACTTTTAGCGCAAATAAACAAGGTCTCAATGCTTAATTCCAAACAAAGAATAATATAGGGAGGGCATTTAAAAGGCAAATTTTCAACACTGCATGAACAAATCAAAGCCGACCTTACATTTTTTTCCCCCTAAAAGTATTTGTAAAGATAAACTGAGCTTCTTGTTCAAAAACTGAGCATTTGATTGGGGAAAAACACTACATAAAATCAGAAATAACCTACAGAGTGTAAGCATGAAGCATAGCCAAGGTGGGATTATTTGGACTTGCATATAATATTAACAGGTAGACCTACACTATATATAGTGCAAATAAAAAATATGCTTTTACCATCAAAACTAATGAAAAAATAAACTAAAGTAAATAAGAACCACCCCCTCCCCCCTCAATTAAACTGACACATCCACACATCCTGCCATCACACAATTACTGCTACAGGCTTTGTCTGATTAACCACTATTCAACAAATTTAAAAAAATTAAAACCAATATGATAAATTTTGGAAATTGAATACTGTTGTGACGTAGCATGGGATTTATCCCATGGTTCAGTAGGGGGTTATTCATGAATTTGCTATTTCTAATAATTGGCCAGGCATACAGGTCAATGACATTGTTCTATTTGATATATCATTCCATTGATTTGATGCCAGTGACTGGTCATTTATCATTTGGCTCTGACATGTCAATTGTGGGGACCAAAATGTTCAATGACCAGGACCAGTTAATGAATAAGAAGAAATTGTATGGGAACCGAAAGGATGTGGTTAGAAAGGAATGTAGATCTAATGCTGGGAGGTTTTCTTTATTAGTATGCTTTGAAAAGAGGAGAGGCAGTTATCACTTGGACATCTAAGTGCGAATAAATCCAACCAAGTGGGACTTAGGTTGTAATCATATGTGTACACAGAAATAACAGCCAAGTGGGACTTGGGCTTTGCTTTACGTTACATGAATTTTACTACATTTTTGAAGATTAAATAGCATAGAACATTACGCTACCGTGTACGTTTATATCATTCTGTTTGCTTCCGGACCGGACTATTGGACTTCGTCACAGATGGTAGCAGCGGTGGGATATGAATAAGCAATCTGCACCCAACTATCGAATAGTCCTGGAACGTGGAATACTTTGCTAACGGAAAAGGTCCTGGATGAGGTACCTTGGGTGAGTGTTGGAAGATTTATTACTTGAAATTGTGTACGTTCCGTTTCATGAATTTTGTTTTTAAATTGAATATTTTAACACTGAAGTAAATATTTCCAAAGCCGTGTTTTACCTGACATAGGCCTATTAAACCATGAGTCCACGAAGGAAGGGTAGGTCCAGGGAACAACCTGGAAGTGATACAAATGCTAATGAAGCAGAATTAGCGAGAATAAAAATTTTAGAATTAGAGGCTCAGAAAAGACAGGAGGAACGGGAACAAGAAATGGCTCATATGGAACATGAGCTAGCCCTTAGGGATAGAGAATTAGAGCTCGAAAGAATAAAGGCAGGGCGTAACACAAACCCAGGCAATGACAATAGCTCAAACCTTTAATATCCCAAAATTAGAAATTCCTAAATTGCATCCGCAAGATAATATTGATAGCTATTTAAAATGCTTTGAGCGTTTAGCGACGGAAATTTAGTGGGATGAGGGCATGTGGGTATCTATGTTAGCCCCAAAACTCACGGGAAAGGCCAGAGATGCCTACACAAATTTTCCGGATGTAGGTCATATTAGATATGATGAATTAAAGAAGGCCATTTTAAACAAGTATGAACTTACCGCTGAGGCATATAGGAGAAAGTTCTTCGGTTGTATGCCGGAAGAACAGTCGTTCAAAGAGTGGGGAGGTAAGCTAATTTATTATCTGGGTAAGTGGATTGAATTAGCGGGTAAAGATAAAACTAACGCCCAGGATTTAATTGACCTAATCATAATGGATTAAGTGTATCGAAAGATGCCAGTTCCTCTCACTCAATACCTGAAAGAAAAAGAACCTACTGACATTGCACAGTTAATGGAATTGGCTGATAAGTACGTAGATTTAAAGGGGGGACGAAAGTGGTTAAATAACATCACAAAACATAACCAGGATAAGCCAAGTGAACGTCAGCAAGGGGGTAAATACAGTAAGCAAAATTTCAGCATATCTAAAGGTAATGATAAGCAAAGTCAGGGCAAATTGAGTTCTTTAAATGGTACTCACAGGCCTACATGTTTCAATTGTAATGAACCCGGTAATTTTAAGAGGGAGTGTCCGAAGTTGAGGGCAAATCCAAAACCTGTACTTCTATGTAAAGAAAATAACCATAACATCTTACTCTCATCCAAATTGTCTACTGATGCACCAAAATTTATCCCATGGTACCAATCACAGGGTAGGGTAAATGGGATGTTAGCCCAAATATTAAGGGACACAGGAAGTGGGCAGAGTATTGTGAGGTCAAAATTTGTACGAAATGAAAATTATTTGCCTGGGAAGGAGATCACTGTAACAGGAGTGACAGGCATTTGTGTAACACTGCCCCTAGCTAGTGTATTTGTAGAATGTAAATTTTACACAGGACATATTATTGTAGCAGTAACAGATCAAGTAGAAAATGATGTACTGATAGGTAACGATGTAGGCAATGATTGTCCATACATACGCGAGAACAGTGATTTAGTAGTGGGAAGGGAGGTAGAGATAGAAAAGAAAGAAGTCCTTGTAACTACTAGAGTTCAAGGTGTGAGATTGTCTAACGATAATTATAGTAGGGAAAAGGCTTGCGAAATGCAATGCGCTAATGTAAAACCTATCAAGGGAAAAAATAATCACACTTTGCTTGATAATGTAAATAATCCAAATTCAGAGGTATCTGACCTTCCATTCACAGGTGTTGATGATGAAACTAATAAAGCCCCTGATAACATACTTGAGGATATACCTCATTCCAATTCTACAAAGACAGATAGGGATAGTCCACCTTTATTTGAAATGTTGGATGTAGTATCCCAAAAGGGAGGTACCCTTAATATCAACAAGGATGAATTAATTAGATTACAACAGAAGGATCAAACCTTAGTTGGGGTCCGGGACAGAGTCCTTAGTGCCCAAC
>NW_022709552.1:73998-77958 GCF_011630105.1 Anneissia japonica | reverse complement strand
GCCCATGATATTCCAATGGCGGGTCATCTCGGGATAAATAAAACGAGGGATAGGATCCTTCAGTCGTTTTATTGGCCTGGTATTTTCAAGGAAGTTGCATGGTATTGCAGGACATGCGAAGTATGTCAGAAGACGGCTAAATTTCATGTTTCTATGAAGGTACCATTAAAGCCTATGCCGATGGTGAATAACCCATTTGATCGAGTAGGTATATTGACATACTTGGACCGTTAACTAGGTCAACTAGACGAAAAGCTTATATCCTTACAGGGGTAGATTATGCTACCCGATACCCATTTGCTATTCCACTATCTAATATAGAGGCTAGTACGGTGGCGGAGTCTCTCCTTGAGATATTTTCCATGTTCGGATACCCTTCTGAATTGCTGTCTGACCAAGGGACTAATTTTATGTCTCGATTGCTCCGAGAGGTTAATGAACTTTGCCATATAGTACACATTAGATCCTCACCTTTCCATCCACAAACTAATGGCTTAGTTGAGAGATTTAACGGTACTCTGAAGTCCATGTTAAGATCGTTAACTCCAGAGCAGTTCAAAGAATGGGATCTTTTTGTACCCCTATTTTTATTTGCATATCGGGAGGTCCCAAATGAATCATTGGGATTTTCCCCATTTGAGTTCACAACGCAAACGCGGATGCCTTATCGCGTATATAGTTACTCAACCGCGTATTTAGATACGATTGCTTTGAAACTTAGATTTTAGAATATTTTTTTTTGCCTACTTTTCTTGTTTTTGTGGCTATGTCACTCCACATGTATTTGGAAATATGTTCTAGTATTGACAAATTTATATTTCATTATGTTTAAGATTAATGTGAGTTTTCACAATTTCCATGTTATGTTTTAAATAGCATGTTATTTTATGTACTGTATGGAACGTCACTTTTTCATGTAAATTACTTTCCATGCTTGACCTCGATATCTTGGAAAAGGCCAGATTTCCGTCCACAGATCTCCAGTTAAGAGGACCTATACTATATTATAAATACATACCAGTCCTGAACTTGAGATACATATCATGAGTTGATGTGATTGTCAACAAACTTAGATATATGAATGTTAATTCCACCACCTTTTCCTTGCTTTTGTTTTTTTTTCATTACTGCATTTGTACTGACGAAATATTTACTGGCAAAATGAACAATGTTACAGTATTTGGTAGACTCGTAGGAAGGAGACAGATGACTGGAAGCATTAAGTAATGAACATTTGTTACATATTAAAAGAACATCGGTTTTGGATTATGAATTTTGGAATACACCACAAGGAACGCAGGGATTGGGTAATTACCCAGGCAACAAGTGGAGCGAAAGGCAGGTGTACCAAACAGTTCCGGTATCAAGACGAAACAGGAAACGGTGCGATGTAAGGCACTTATGGGCGAATACCAGTAAACAACACTATCCAGTGTTAATAACGGCGGAGTACAGCAAGATTAATTAACATTATTGTTTTTACGGTGGCTGTTTAGCATCGACATGTCAACCAGGCGAACAAGTGCTATGGATAATGAACTATACAACAAACTCTTTTTAACATTATTTTCGATTTACGTTTGAAACGCGCACAATGAACAACCACTAACTCTTTTCAACTTTAATTTTGATTTACTTTTGATTAACTGTGTGGACAATGAACTGAAACATACTTTTACATTTATAATAACTTTGATTTTTCTGAACAGTATAGATTATGACTAGAAAATGAGCATGAAGTATGTATGTACGTATATATATTGGAGGTACCTTGAGCACGGACCTCGCCGAAAGATACGATCTTTCACTTTAAAGAAAGGGGGATATGTGACGTAGCATGGAATTTATCCCATGGTTCAGTAGGGGTTATTCATGAATTTGCTATTTCTAATCATTGGCCAGGCATACAGGTCAATGACATTGTTCTATTTGATATATCATTCCATTGATTTGATGCCAGTGACTGGTCATTTATCATTTGGCTCTGACATGTCAATTGTGGGGACCAAAATGTTCAATGACCAGGACCAGTTAATGAATAAGAAGAAATTGTATGGGAACCAAAAGGATGTGGTTATAAAGGAATGTAGATCTAACGCTGGGAGGTTTTCTTTATTAGTATGCTTTGAAAAGAGGAGAGGCAGTTATCACTTGGACATCTAAGTGCGAATAACTCCAACCAAGTGGGACTTAGGTTGTAATCATATGTGTACACAGAAATAACAGCCAAGTGGGACTTGGGCTTTGCTTTACGTTACATGAATTTTACTACATTTTTGAAGATTAAATAGCATAGAACATTACGCTACCGTGTACGTTTATATCATTCTGTTTGCTTCCGGACCGGACTATTGGACTTCGTCACAACTGTGTACATCTGTTCCTGAAAAAAAAATAAATAAATAAAAATATTTAATAGTAATTTCAAAATAATATAATTTAATGCTCATTTCAACATAAGAATGTACTGTTAGAGACAAAAAAGCTCTGTTTACTAGGAAACATTATTACAATTATAAAACAAAAAAATAAATAAAAATAAGAATAATAATAGTAATTTTAAAATAATATCCTTTAATGCTTATTTCAAAATAAGAATCTACTTTTGGGGTTTTGTCTACAGCCTGGCTGGGTGCGAAACCTACTTTATCAAGTCAATAACGTTTTATCAGTGGAATAGTGGGCTGTAGAAGTAGTGCAATTTGTGGATTACTATCAACTTACCGGCTGTGTTCATGGCTCCACTACTAAGCCTTTGTCTGCATGACACCCTAGTGCTTCTGCCTGGATGAAGGCTACTAGTAGGATTTGGTGGCATAAAATCTGTCTCAACAGTCTTCTTCATAGTAATTCTTAGAAGAAAAAAATACAGAGATACAAGAATGGATGAACCCACATGTAAATAATAATAAATCTTTCTACTTTTGAGGATTTTTCAGTGAAACTCTGCTATGTTTTTAGGATTTCACATAACAACAACACAGGTAGACACATATTAAATGGGAAATAAGAAAGTCTATGCCTTTCCATTAAAGATAAAGAAAACGTAAATTAAGTGGATTACATAACAGATTATATGCAACTTGACATAATTTATCATCACTGTTAAACAATTCCCAGAGTACATTTACATAAAACTGACAATATTACACATTGCATTTCTATTGTTTCTAGTGGGCCTACCCAATAAACATGTCTTTGTGTTGATTGTTTTTTCTTCTCTTATTTTTTCCGAGAGAATGAGCTTACTGTATATCTGGGAATCCTCTAACCATTAAAATATTGTTAACTTTATATTGAAGGTATGGCAAATTTTCAAAACTGCATGCTCAAATCAAAGCCCATTTCAAGTGTTATTTATGGCTTATTTTTTTTTATCTCTGAATATGTAATTCCTGCAAAAATTAAAATATTAATAGCTATTTATTTGATGTTAGATTCTTTTTAAAAAATAAACTATTTCAGTTTTAATAAAATGCGTAAAATGATTTTTTTTAAATCAGTTTTAATACAGAATTATATTATTGGGGGCCATTTTTACCAGGGAAATTTTTACCTTACACCGCCAGACACACTCTTTGATCACCTAGTAAGCCTACAGTAGGCCTCTAGTCGAGTAGTAGTATATAGATCAGACCATTTAGGCCTCTAATAACTCTAATAGGCCTCTATAAACAGGCTAGGAAGTAAGTACCTTTTTAGGCATCGTAGAATCTATGTAAGAGGTATATAAAACAAATATTGACTACTCTAAATTCGAGGAACAGTGAAATCTATTGCCCGTCAGTGATGTGAAGATTGTAATCTTTTTTCTTTTTTTCTTTTTTTTTTCTATTTATTAGACACAAAGGTCCTGGGACTTCTAAAGAAGCAATAGCCTCTGTGACTCAATGAGTCAGAAGTCCCAGCAAAACACCAAAAACATCAAAAATATTTACAATATATTAAGTTAAAATTTGT
>NW_022709552.1:64426-65772 GCF_011630105.1 Anneissia japonica | reverse complement strand
GAAGTATTCTTAAATATTTATTTTAGTAACTGAATAATTACGAATACAAAAATATAAGCAATTAATTTAGTTTGTGCGCATACAAAATTGCGTACTTATTTTTTTATTCCCCAACTAAATCCAAGTTCCTACTACTGGGTCAGAAACTATTGGTCGCCACAATTTAACTGAGATATAAGTCAGTACTCTATTTTTGTAAATATAGCAATTATGCTAAGAATTAAAATGGAGTGTAATTGTGAGGGTAGGGTAATTATGGTATGGTTAAATGGTATTTGGTAAATCCCACAAACCTTCCAAAAACACACTGTAGAAAACCAAACAATTAAATTGTGATTGACTCATGTGGTATATCAAAAATTAAATACATTCATAAGACCCTATTTTTTTGTTAAAATGTTGACTTTTTTAATAAAAAATACTTGCAAATACACCATAAACCTCCAAACATGCTGCGAACCTCATTCAAACCCTGTTAATATGATTGTAGGACTCTTAATAATAATTGACGTTCATATCAATCCATTGTTTGTGGGGGTTTACTAGTACCCACAAACAATGGATTGTTTGTGGGGGTTTACTAATACCCAGACTGAATTTCTGAAAAATTGTGATTTTGCTTCTGTGAAACAATATTGTTTTATAATAATTAATGTAATAATAATAATAATAATAATAATAATAATTAATAATAATAGTAATAATAATAGTAATAATAATAGTAATAATAATAAATAATAATAATTATCATTATAATAATTTTATTCTATTGCTATTATTATTTTTGTTTTTAAGTTGTTAATAATCATTATTAGTGTTATTATAATTATTATTTTTTTAATTTACTAAGATGTTACTATTATTTAACTGCAAAAAAGGAAATCTAAATGGCAATTTAATTGATGTTTTATTTTAAAAAAAAATATTATTATTAATTTTTATTAAGTTATTTCTATTTTTTTAAGTGCAAAAAAGCAAAATAGAAATGGCAATTTACTTGATAAAAAAATGAATGAGAGCAGCACTTTTAAGACTAATAGAATAAAATTTATTCTCGAGCTTTCATCCACACAGTGCAATTTTATTTCTTGGTTTTTATAAATACTGTAGTTTATAGATTTGATATATTATTTATATTATTTATTTCACATCTAATTAGATGCGATTGCTTTTTCTTATGTATTGACTTTAACATGTTTTATGCTACTGTATTTCCCACAGTTTCTTATCATGGGTCTTTTGTTCTTTTAATTTTGTTTATTAGGATTGATTATTTCTGGCAGACTAGCCATAGTGCTTTATCCAACACATTTGCATACTCTGTTGTTATAGGACCTCCCCTATTA
>NW_022709552.1:60290-64332 GCF_011630105.1 Anneissia japonica | reverse complement strand
GCTCTCATTCATTTTATCTTGTTGTACATAAGACTAACGCGGCTACTCTTTTTATTCATCATGAATTTACTTGATGTTAGTTAGATTCTTTATAAAAATTGAATTATTTCAGTTCAAAAATGCAAAAACAAGCAGTTTTTATACAGAATTTTAATATTGGGGGCCATTTTTACCTACTTGTCATTAGGGGCCATTTTTACCGGGGCCATTTTTTCCGGGGCCATTTTTTCCGGGGCCATTATTTCCTGGGCCATTTTTTCCGGGGCCATTCTTACCGTACACCTGACCGGTGCATTGATCAGGTTCAGTCATGGCTTGCCCATAATAAATTATGTTTCAAGTAAGACCAAATTTTTGTACACAGCTCCTGCTCACCAGACACCTGTCCTTCAACAACTAAGAGTTGGCAATACTTCAATCTCACTGTGATCTCACAATCTAAAAAAGTACAAAATATTGTGTGACTCTTGACCTATCATCAATAGGATCTGTGTAGAAAAACATATTTAATACTTGCAAAGCTGTTAGGTACCACCTCCACAACATCAGAAAGGTAATTAAACAGACATTTGCTCAATGAAGGTGCTACTTCCAAACTTGTCCATGTTCTTTACGGCTTGTCCTAGAAACTGCTGAGGAGAGTTGAGTAAAATGTAGCAGCCAGAGTCATGCTTTCACCCCTAAGTGTGGGCATACAGCACATCCCCAACTGTACATCGTCTCCATTGGTTACCCATTTGTCTGAGAATTAACTTCAAGATCTTGTTATTTGTATAAACTGTAAGTCACTCCATAAATCATTCCCCCACTACATCTCCAATCTTATTTCACTTCGTTCTGCTGTTTGCACGCTCATCTTCATCTACCATTCATAACTGTCCCATTGGTCACCACACAACTTGTGGCGATCGTTCTGTCTGGTTGCTGCTCCAAAGCTTTGAAACCAACTACTGTACCCGAGTCTGCTTGACTGTCTCCAAGTCTTGGCTCAAATTCCATCTTTTTTATTTATTTTAATTCTGAACTTGATTCCTTTTCTTTTGCTTTTGTTTAAAATTCTTTCTATTTTTGTGTGCACATGGGCTGTGGTTTCTTTACATATAGAAACGATTTTGTATTATGCAGCTTATAAGTACAGGTATATCACTATTAAGATTAGCAGTAATGAAGTAGTGCAATTTGTGGATTACTATGAACTTAGCGGGTGTGCTCATGGCTCCACTGCTAAGTGTATGTATGAGCCAATAGGGCTTCTGCCTTGTTGAGGGCTACTGGGTGGATTTAGTGGCATAAATGCATCTCAACTGTCTTTTTCATAGTAATTCTTAAAAGAAGAAAACAAAGATTAAAGAATAGTTAACTACCATGCTTTAGTGCACCCACATGTAATTCATAATACATCTGTTGACTTCAATTTTTAAGGATTTTTTCTCCTAAGTAAAACTTACTACTACTGAAATGTTTTATTTTTTTATTTGCATATAGTGATATTAACATGTAGAACTATATAGTGCAAATAAACAAGGTCTCTATAATCCTTTCTCCATTAAAACATTAACAAAAAACTAAACTAAGTAAATAACAATCCCCCAACCACTGTATAAATATTTATTATTGACCTTTTTATCATCATTGTTAAAAAAAACCCATTGAGAGTATATTTATTTCTTTACATAAAACCGACAACCTGCATATTACATAGTACCGTCCTATTATACATTTTATTGTATTTTGTATTGTTATTGGCCAGAGGCTTATAGATGACCACTTGATGTGTTGTTGGGCTTTCCCATGTCATCTCTAGTCACACCCCTGGTCAATATATATTTAAAAGGTAATTGAGGAATCCTCTATTCATAAAGATTGTTTCATCTTTATAGGGAAGGGCATTTAAAAGGCGAATTTTCAACACTGCATGAATAAATCAAAGACAAGATCTTTTTTGCCTGGGAGTATTTGTAAAAAATCAACTGAGTTTCTTGTTTAAAACCTGGACTGTTGATTGGGATTGGGGGAGGGGGGACACTAATACATAAAATCAGATGTAACCTATAGCGAAGGGCAGGCATAGAAGAGATGGGAAGAGTCTGTACACATACTGTACCTGTCTCCAATTGTTCTTCTTGGTTTCCAGTATCCACAATCTCCATCGAAGACCTTTCATATTAACACACAAGTAGAAATCATTCTGATCCTTAAACTTGGAAATCATGGAACCACTATATGCAATATAAACAAAATATTTTCATATTAAAATAGCAACCTGAAGAAGAAGTTGATTGCAAAGAAAAAGATTGGTGTTCAATGAATTATATTTTGTGTATTAAAAGTGCTGTTTGATATATTTTTTACTGATTTAGATCAGACTAACATAGTTTCTCAGGGGTTCTAAGTTGAAAGAAGTCACTTCCTGGAGATCTGGTTAATGAGCTTCTTATAAAAACACATGTAACTTTATTTAGCTGCGCATTGTGATACCCATCACCAGCTGACTTGCGTGAGACCATTGATAATTACAGTACTGTAGTATAAACATGTTAAAATATTAGGAATTTGCGCAAGATTTGGTAATTTCCAGGAGATTTCTGTTTTCTTGGGGAATTGCTATAGGCCATCTTGTTTTGCTGGCGATCCCTGTGACTCTTGGAGATTTGGCACCCCTGGGCTAATACTACTACTACTACTACTAGTAATAATATAATAACTTTATTTAATATAGCGCAAACAATATGCAATTAAAATGATCACAGGTACTGTGCAGAATTTTAAAAATATAAATTTACAAAAAATCAATACTCGATACACTACATGATATAACAATTGATATGAATTTGGGAAGATATCAAATTCTACATTTTTTTCTGTGCTTTATATCAGTTTCTGGTTTTACGGCTTTCTTTGCTATTCAAACTTTCTAGGTCTTTCTTTTCTTTTTTTTTTTGGCATTCTAGTGCTGAAAGTAAAGTGATCAATGATACCTATATAAGCTTGTAAAAAAAAAGCATTAAAATTATTTTAATGCTTTTTGTAGACATGTTTCATTGCCAACCTAATGGGGTGAGTAATGTTTGGCAATTAGGCCTAAAATATGCACATGGGCCTTTAGTTAAATGCTGTTGTACTTAAACTAAACACAGCAATTTTTTTCATTATAAAAAAACAGTACGATTTTCTAGTGCATTTATTAAAATACAATTTCAAAATTTTACTACAAAACACAGGTTATTCAACTGTGTGTAGAAAACGTGAACATAATATTACTACTAGCTTACAAAATATTAGAACATTTTAAGTAGAAAAAAAAATTTAGTTAAGTTTAATATATTAGTCATTATTATATTATTAGTATTTGCATTTACTATCATTTGTAAGAATTATAAAATATAAGTAATCTACCAGATTACTCTTAGTAAATATGGTAGATTAATTCACCCTAACTCACCCAGACTAACCAGTTTAACAGTTCATTCATTCTATCAGCAGTCAGACTTTTTAATATGCAGTTCAACAGATAAAACAAATTGTATAGTTTATCTTGCCTTTCCATCACACTCAGTAATTGCAATGCATTTTAATTCTAAGCAAATTCTGTTGTGCAAATTTTATGTATTTTAATTATTTTTCTATATTAACTAATATGAGTGTATTTAAGGATCCATATCTCATAGCTGTATTTATACCATTGTGACAATAAAGTTCTATCGTATCGTATCATATATACTTTATTTGAATGATATAAAATTCAAAGCTGCAGTATATAATTAAAAATAAAATATATGAATAATATGTAAATACAATTTTTTAAATATTGTGTTTATGCTATTGCTCAATCAATCAGTCAGTTAATCAATAAATCAATGCATACATGAATAAATAAAGCATCACAAAAAATCAATAAAAAATGTGTTTTTTTACTATATTATTATTGCGAATTTTGACTTCTATTATTATATTACCACAAAACTCCTAATATGATAAAGGTATTGTTGGCTAAATATCTTGAAGACTCATTTTTGTAATTGTACAAATGATGTGAATGTAC
>NW_022709552.1:48343-57057 GCF_011630105.1 Anneissia japonica | reverse complement strand
TATTTTTTTACTGGGAATTGTTCTTCTTGTCTATACCACAGTATAATTAAAAAGAAAATACAAATTGTGTTCACACCTAAAAATCGGGAAAATTACGATGCATAACAAACAAAAATAATAAGATTGAACTGAAGCGCCTACCCCTGGCATCCCAAGACCGAACCATTGTATGCCCGGTGAAGCTTATTATAATAGTATTTAAACATGTGTATTATAACGGTTAGTGCACGTGTTTGAATATTAATATATATTTAAACATGTTTATTATAAGGTTAATACACATGTTAAATGTGGTAATGTTTAGGCATGTGTATTTATAGTTATAATACAAAATGAATACCCTGCCGCAAAATGGACGGTTCTAAATCGCCCTCGACTCAAGCACATGGGCTTCTCATTCGTTCGTGACGTTGTACACAGGCAGTGAGAGTGAGTAATCGTCTGTAGATCGTATGCAACGAAGGTACAGAATATTAGTTATAAAATCAATTTAGCATTTGATTTTAATACATGACGAGTTATTCTCTGTTCCTAAATTCTGTCAACTAAATATTCATCGCTCGATTCGGAGGCCCTATAAAATAGAGATTTACTACTCTCTGAGCCTAGATTGAAATACATCAGCTGTAAGCTGTAGGCGGCCTAGGCCAATATCGGCCGCTACTGATAGCGGCCGCCCTCTACAACGGCCGCCAGCGATTTTTTTTTCCGTACAAAACATTTGCATGAAACTCCACTCGGGTTGTCTCGACTGACTCGATTCGAAAATCGCAATTCTGGAGGTCAAAAGATCATCAACCAAAGATAAACGTCTACAAAACTTATGGGATACAGGATATTGCTGCTTGCGGTCTGATTTTGAAAAAAAAAAACACATTGCAATTCATTATTTAATATCACTTTATTGCAAACAACAATAAGGAAACGTAAAATACAATCCTAGATCATGGCCCAGGTGAGGCACACACAAGGAGAAACGAAACAACAATGAGAAAAAGGACAAAAATCAGTAATTTAAAATATACCTATAAGAAATTATAACAATCCTATTTTAGTCAGTTATAAGATATGGAGGATTAATCCAGGATGTTTCGTTTTTCGCATAATATATACTAAAGGAAGAGATTATGGCAAGTTTAGAAATACTGTCACAGAATTTTTTAAAATATAATGGGTCGTTTAAAACAAAATATGTATTATTTGATTTCGCTGCACGAATAATAAAAAGTGTTAGGCCCTATTTGAGTTACATACTTGTGCACATTTTAATTTTTTAGTTGGCCGCGGTTTTGGGTTAACCTACCTGTCATGACGAATTGGAGTCAACTCGGCCCCAATTTACTGTGTACGGTATTTTTTGAATATTTACCAAGAGATTTGAATGCATAGCCAAAATTAGAGTGTTTTTAAATCGTTGCCTTTGTTATTTCGTTTCATTTACATGCACTCGTCAAAACGAGTGTTTGTTAATGTTTAGTGATATAGAATCATGAAACGTTGTAGAATAACTGACTTTTTTTCGTCCGCTGTTGCAAAGAAGAAAACGACAGATAGTCTTGGTGGGTTATTGATTTTAAAAATCAATTAGCCTAGCCTAGATGTTTACTAGCTAGGTTCGCTCCTTGTTCATTTAGATACAGAATTATACCCCGACGACAATTCAAAGTGTAGGCCTAGGCCTAAGTACAGTAGAACGTACTACAGGTAGGCCTACTAGGCCTAGGCTTTTGTTGTAAAAGTTGAAGTGCATGTACAGGATGCGCCATAGGCCTATATTTAAAAAAATACATTTTGTTAATTATTATTGGTTGGCCTGGGACGGACCTAGGCAGGCAGGCCAGCTTTATTACCGTCGGAAGTCCTGGGATTTTATTATATTACCACCTTTTCATTACATAGATCTTTTTCAAAACATAGGCCAAAGTGCTTTTATAACATTATTATAGACCCATTAAACACAAAAACTGCTCTGGCTTCGGGTTCGCCCCCGACCCCACCGTTGCCCCAGGCACCTGAATTCCACCAGGGGTGGCGACAGCGGGGGGTGGGGGGGGGGACTCTAATATCGATTTAATAAGCCTTTGAAACCCCTGAATTGTCAAAATTTTCGGGGACTTCACCCCCAGGACCACTTTTGGAACCTATTAATTGAAGCTCGACCACGCCCACTTTGCTTTCGTGGGGGAAATCTGGCCCCTCGTCGGGGCACCGCCCCCCCCCCCGGGGAAAATCCTGGTGCCACCTGTGGACCCCACGCCCAGAGAACCCCCCCTTGAAATGACCTGGCTACGGGCCTGTTAGTGCCTGAATGATATATTTAATTTATAATATTTAATATTTTTTACTCGTTGTCCCATTTTATTTTCATGTTTTAAATTTTGTTCAAAATTTCAGTCAATGGCATGCGAAGCGTGACTGTTGTGTCAGGCCTAGGAACCTTGGGACCTAGTCTGGTGGAAGGTGGGGGGGGGCTGGTAGGTATGACCTAACCATGACCTAACTCAGCTTGGAACTAGGCCGTTCCACTAGGTCCATTATCTATAGCCTCTTTTGCTCTAGCCTTTGATAGATGTACCTATTTACCACTGGTACTACTATAGAAGGGGGTACTAGCTGTTATTGTAGTAAATTTGATAACAAACATACAAGAAGCTCACAGTTAGTTACAGACCTAGCCTACTGTACATCCCATAAATCGGTAAGATTTTATAGGCCTGCCGTATGTAAATAAAGAACAGTACAGTAAAGGTAATAGGATACTGTACTCGAGCGTCACGACATTGCGAAGTGCCTGCTCTTGTTCGTATATCAAACTCGAGTCGAATCAATCCAAGACGGCCCGAGTGGAGTTTCATGCAAATGTTTCGTACGGAAAAAAAAATCGCCGGCCGCCAATGTGTGTATATGTATGGAGCGCCGATGACGCATTCACAATTAGTAATACAATACCGCTCGCAATTAATAATACAATACCTACCCGCCCGCTAAATACAAAGCTTTCGAGTCAACCAGGCCCCAGTCAACTCGGCCCGGCAGGTCAACTCGGCCCTTTTTTTCATTTTATATATAGGCCTACATACGGTATAAAATTACTTAAAAACTTAAAAAATAACCATTGAAAGAAATAAATAAATTGAAGTCACGTTAAGAATTGTAAATATCATAAAAATATAATTAAACCATTGCTCTAATATAACATCAAAAATTTCGATAGTTCAAAGTTCTTTTCCAATAAATTATGGTATTCTTTTCTTATTACTATTATATATAAAGCTAGTTGGATTTTATCTATTATATCATAATTTATATATATGCTATATATATTTAAATATGTATACATATATATAATTTATTTAAGAACAGATTGAAAATTGGTTTCCTCCACTGAAGAATTTCTAAAGTTCATACATATGATATTCGTTTCTTAATTCTGTATACTCAAATATGTACACCTGTCTCTTATACACATCTAGATGTGTATAAGAGACAGACTCTGGCTAGACAATGAACATGCTTGCTTATCAGATAAGACGTATAAATATATATGTATGATTGTGTATATCTGTCTCTTATACACATCTAGATGTGTATAACAAATATGTACACGATTCATACCATCGATTCAATCGTTTGTTACTCAATAAAAAGCAACAATACTAAGCCTGTCCGTCCATAGTTGTAGGGTTAAAAATTTAACGTTACAACAGAGACGTTAATTGATATCTTTTGTCTTATCTGATGAAGCAAGCATGTTCATTGTCTAGCCAGAGTGAGTTGATAATCAACAACTCCCTACTCAAGTAGTTGTGTAACGAAAACATTTTGTTAGAAATAATATCGTGTATGAGAAAATTTACTTAATAGAATATGCCAGTTTACAAAACAAGAACTTATTAGTATGGCGAAAACTCTCTATTATAGTGTAAAAATATATGTAAAGTGTATCAGTCATACTGTAAGAATTAGTTCTACAATAAAATATACACACGCACAAAAGCATGGATAAATAGAATACTTACGGTCTGTTGATTATAAATGGAGTACAGTATAATTAATAAAGACTAAAAAATGCCATTTATGTTTAGTGCACTTGATTTCTTTCACCATACTGCATTTATTGTACTTGATGCATGTTATTATATTTTATTAATTCAATTTATGTATATGCAACAAATTTATGTATATTTTAAGTCCATTTGCCTGAGTATACAGCGCACAGCAAATCTAAAATATAACGAAAGTTTGTTTTGACAATAGGCACTATAAAATATATATTGTATATTTTCGAATAGAACCGTAAAATATAAACTTATATTATCATTATGTTATTATTGATAACTTATTTGTTTTACTAAAGGAAAAGTATATTATTGTATACTCTCTAAGGATCGAATGTGACGTTTAATAAAATACAATTCAACCACTGATGACACTCGTGTATCCGTATATTTTTCAGCTATGTATTTAATACAAACAAAATGTATCATAGTTTAATAATAGTAAAAACAAAAAAAAAAAACACAATTAAAACGGCAACGGCACAATCGCCTTCAGTAGCAATCAGAAAATGTATGTATGTATATATTTAAGTCCCTTTGCGTATACAACGCACAGAAAATCTCAAATATAACGAAAGTTTGTTTTGACAATAGGCCTATAAAAATTTATTATTATTATTATTATTATTATTAATTAATAATTATTCTTTAAGTAATTCTTATTAATTTTTTTTAAAAGGTTCTGCGAGACGACATTGGCATTGGTCAGATTGCGCTGCATCCAACTCTACCAAAACCAAGGAGCCTGGCCAGACAAGCCAATCACGAGAAAGCTGTCCCGACCTAACCATCCATCGGATTTGCGTTTCAATCTGGACGAAGAACACATCGCCCCAAGTTTTCTCCAAGACGACATTGCTGTTGATGGTGGACGCCACATATTATTTGCTACTGCACATATGCTTGACATGCTGGGGAGATCCAGAGTGTGGTAAGATAACAATTGATGCAGAGCATTTTTTATCCTTGTTGATGTTCATTGAAATATAAATTCTTTATGCTTCATAATATATATGAAATAAATAAAGTTTAGTGATTTATGTGATTGAACATAAATGATGAATATCATCATTAATATCATAATGTTATTTCTTTCAGGTTTCTTGATGGGACTTTTAAATGTGTGAGAGAACCATTCTACCAACTATTCTCAGTCTACAGCTTTATTAGATCAGGAACAACGGAGAAGCAGGTGCCCTTGGCGTTTGCTATAATGTCAGGGAAGAGGATTGTAGACTACGCTGCAGTGTTAAGGTCGATTCTTCGCATTTTGCCTGTGACTAATGTACAGAAGGTGGTGACAGACTTTGAATCATCAATTTGGCAGGCTCTGCGAGATGTGTTGCCGGATGTGCAAGTGACGGGCTGTCTCTTTCACTACACGCAGGTATGTTTACACTTTCTACAAGATGCGAATATATAAAAAAAAGTGTTTTTTGGATTAACATAACAATGTGAATTTGTGAAAGCTAATTTGTTAATCACTCTTGCAAATGTTACAAACTATAAAATTTATGTTTTCATTTATATTACTGGCAATAAATTACTGTTAATCGTTTTTGCAGACTGTGTACCGAAGAGCACAAGACTTCGGACTAGGAGGTGCCTACAGGATCGATGCTGGAACACACATGGTCTGTCTCTTATACACATCTAGATGTGTATAAGAGACAGGGACGTCACAGCATATATACCTATATATATATAGTATAAATATATATGTATGATTGTGTATATAATACATATATGTATGTATATACATAAAATAATTAATCATTTTCTTGTTTCACATTTTTAGACAATAAGGCAACTCTTGTCACTACCAAATCTTCCAGTTGAGCATGTCAACGAAGTGTTCCAACGGATCGAGCTTTCAGCTGGCAACAACCAGGCTATCTTGCAGATGATGGAGTACATTCGATCTTATTGGCTTCAGGGTAACGTTTTCACACCACAGGATTGGGTTGTTTACAGGCAGAATGTACGTACCAACAATGACTTGGAGGGGTGGCATCATCGCCTTAATCACAGAGCCAAGCGTGGTAAGTATTTTCTTTTTATAAACAGACATTTGTTATGCACCAAATTGTGTCAAGGTA
Organism: Anneissia japonica; assembly: GCF_011630105.1. Lineage (NCBI taxonomy): Eukaryota > Metazoa > Echinodermata > Crinoidea > Comatulida > Comatulidae > Anneissia > Anneissia japonica. The sequence continues at coordinate 50,900 of NW_022709552.1, read as the reverse complement.
TACACAGAGCATGAATTAATGATAACATTTTTACTTACACATGAATTGTATGGATGGTTTTATTAAAATGTGCTGTGATGTCTTGAGTTCAGTAATTGACTACTTTTTTGTCTATAAATTAATTTTAAACCAATTATCTTACCTTTTTCGTAGCGAATATCCAGTTCTACATGCTCTGCCAGTTACTGTATGAAGAGAGCCAGACTGTGTCAATCAACGCCGAATTGATCTACAGAGAAGATGAACTGAGGACACAGGCGCCAGCAGCTCTTAGGACCAACCAACGGCTTCACAAGCTCTGGGACGAGTATGCCGCTGGGACTAGAACTGCAAGGACTTTGTTAATTGCAGCCAGTCATCTCATAAGCCCCAATGCTCGCGAAGCTGTTGATGCTAGGGCTACATAATCCTCTTATGATACTATATGGCACAAGGGCAGATGTACTGAATGTAAACATATAGGCCTATAATGTTCAATTAATGACGTCTACTCTAAATATAGCAATTTGGTATCTGTTGTTAAAATTGTTGTTATTAATGTATATAAGTTGACATAAGTTGTAAAGTACAAAGACAATATTTTTGTAATTTAATTTATAGAAATGTATGAATACTATATTTTTAATATAATTTTAACGTAATTTTGTAACTATTAGTGTTCATTTTTATTTGATGTAGATTGTGTAGTTTAGTTACATAGGCTTGCAATTAAAGGTTTTAAAGATTAAAGAATAATGAATTAAGAATTGATTTGTGACATTAAAATTATTGAAAAACATATATATACTTGATTTGTAGTGATTTATATTTCTGCATTCCTGTTGTAGACACAACATTCCACACACTGACCTTTACATAAAAGTATGATAGTGAAATTAAAAGACATACAATTGTTAGATGATAATTGATATTATTGTTTTATTGTTTAATATATATTTTATTGTTTAATATATATATATATATATATATGTATATATATATATTAAACAATAAATATATATATATATATATATATATATGATGTAGATTGTGTAGTTTAGTTTATATATTATATATACATTCCACATCAAGATGAAAGCTAGCATAGGCCTAGTAATGATTAAACCACGACAATATCTTGTGCAAGAATAAATTCAACTCAAAATAACTTAGGCTTGCCTCTATTACTAATTGTTACTGTAGGCCGAATTTTAAACCGACTTGGCTTAGGCCTATGCCAAACCTACTTGACCTAAGCATATGCCAAACCATTTAACAACTACACTGTACTGCATTGTGAATGCGTCATCGGCGCTCCATACATACACACATTGGCGGCCGTTGTAGAGGGCGGCCGCTATCAGTAGCGGCCGATATGGGCCTAATTTGGCTCTGCCCCTGGACCGCGATGGGGGTCTAGGCGGCCCCCCTATACCCCCGGCCTATTTCAATTTACTCTCCTGTTACTTTCAAATTTCTCCTGCTACTCAAATTCTTAAATAAACCCCTGACCAACCCTTTAAAAGTTAATTTCCAAACATAAAGCACTAGTGCATACATTGGCGTTCCAAACTGAGGTTGTTTATCGCGACCGAAATGCATAACAATACGACGTAACCGAAATGAAGGCGCGACCGAAATTATCTGTATTATTCTTTTCTTCTTCCGTAATTAATGATCTACATTTTTGTAAGAGTCTAAATCTATGGATTCACAGAGGGCCTAGCTAGTCTAAGAAAATCCAACTACCTAGGCCTAAGGCTAGGCCTAGGTAGGCCCCACAAGCCTATATAGGCCTATGCCTAAGATAAGAAGAATATTAATATTTATTAATAAAAGGAATTTTTTTTTAGTTCCCAGAGAAAATAATTATTTCTTTTCATGAGAACTCATGACTAGGCTACAGGATTTGAAATACTTACATTTTCAACGATATTATTCATTCTTTCTGGGCATTCATCAATGAAAACCATTCTTTAGTATTTACCTCGACGACAGGCCTAGGATCTTTGATCGCGTTCTGTAGCTAGGAGGCATTTTCACTTCGCTCGCGAGAAGCACCAAGTGAGGGGGGTGTACAGTATCTGTATCCGTCCAGAGCCAAAATTATACAGAGCCGTACAATCTACGGCTCTGCATATATATAAAGAGTTGCGACATTCCGCTCCTTGGTTTACGAAAGTCACGTGGTACACACCGTCCATTTTGTTTCATAATTTTCCCGGTGAACACATGCAAAGTATATGTGTTACGTACATTGCATATTAATTTCACACACTTAATTGGGTTTACAACTATATTTTATAATTAACGTCACTTAGTATGGACAGCGTATAAGAATTCATATATAATCGAATATTTTCGCGCGTGCGTACTCGCGTAAATTCCGTGCTCGCGTAAATGATTGAATTAAAATTAGAATTGTTTTCAATTATCGTTAATTCGTCACATTTTAATCAATGAAGACCCGACCTATTTTATTTAATGGCAATTTTTTCTTTGGTTTTAATTGTTTTTAATAGTTATATATGTATATATATATATATATATATATATATATATATATATATATATTTTT
>NW_022709552.1:35014-45520 GCF_011630105.1 Anneissia japonica | reverse complement strand
TAGCTTTAACAACGCCAGGTCCGTGGCGTAACAGCTGGCTTACACTATTCCGCGGTCTAGTTCAGACACGAAAATTTGTATGCCGCTTACATAACGCTACTCTTATTCCGTGAGTCTGAACATACCCATAGAGATATAATAATAATAATCATCTAGGCCTAGGCCTATCTAGGCCTAGTTGCTAGCAGCCTCCTCTGTGAGGCTCCTAAGAGTCAACACAGCAGAGGAGAAAGGTTGGTTGTGCAGACAGAGTAGGTTTGTGAAGCGTCGGCGATAATATGTTAATTTCGCCTGTAAATGAATGATAAAAATATTAATAACATGAAAGTTTTATAATTGTATCTAGGTCTTTAGGTTAGGCCTATTACTTCGTAAACTTTAATTTATGAAATAATATGCTGGTCATCTGCAAACCAATGTAATGTTGTACTGTCGGTAGTATACCGGTATCATGTAACTACGCATACATCAAATGAAGTACAAGCACTAGAACTCATCATATGGTTCTTTGCCTTTATTCATTCATCATCATTATGGCTACTCTCTAAGTTTCCAACCTTAACGCCAATAGGTGGCGCTACTGCCAATATTGTAAATAATCACCACATCCCCCTTAACCTCGAATAGAACCTTAACTCAATAACTTTTATAACACTAAACATTTCCCTGTTAACACTCTGAACAACTGTTTTCTTTATAAACACAAAACTAAACTCTGAACAACTGTTTTCTTTATAAACACAAAACTAAAACTTCTTGGTTGTGAAAAAATCACTATAAATGTACCTTGTCAATCTAGATTTATAAATCTTAACTTGCTTGCTTAGTGCATTATAAACTCATTATACCTTTTTGGCATTCTTCTGTTTCTAAGACTCTTTCTCGTTATTGTTTGCTTTGACAAAGTTTTCCCTTTTTCCTTTTCCCCCCTTTCTTCAGTTATAGAATCACCTTCTACAATACTATCCAGCTCTACGTCACTTAAGGGATCATCTATTTCCTTTATGCCTTCTACTACCTTCTTAACAAGGCTAACATTTCTCCAAAGTTGCAAGTCATTTCTCTGAATTCTTATGGAATTACCGTTTCTTTCTATAATACGAAATGGCTTTGGATCAAACAGTGGAGTAAATGCATTTCCTTTCCTTTGCTTAAGTAATACTCTATCTCCTACTTTTAGACAATTTTCCTTAGTATTAAGTTTTCTATCTTCATATTCTTTCATTTTCTGTTTATTTTCTGAATCGACTTTACGAATCTCATCGTCATTTCTAGCTATAGTTATCTCTGGTAAGCGAGTAGACATTTTTCGCCCATTCAAAAGTTCCATTGGGGATATCTGTGTTGCGTCGCCAATGTAATGTTGTACTGTCGGTAGTATATCATGTAACTACGCATACATCAAATGAAGTACAAGCACTAGAACTCATCATATGGTTCTCTGCCTTTATTCATTCATCATCATTATGGCTCCTCTCTAAGTTTCCAACCTTAACGCCTTAATAGGTGGCGCTACTGCCAATATTGTAAATAATCACAACACCACATCAATACAAATAGCCTAAGTCTATTTGTAACTTGTAATCTAAACAATAAATCAATGTTGAAGAATTATTGCATTGAGAGAAATTTTTGTACAACATATGCCCAATCATTCATAATCAAGAAGCTAGGCCTTGTAAGTAAAATAGCAACATTCTCCATACTTTGTTTATAATATTAGTGAGTTATAATATTATCATTATTACTGTATTATTATTTATTATTATTATTATTATTATTATTATTATTATTATTATTTAATATTATTCATTGAAATTTTGATTTGTAATTTGTAAAACATTTAAACGTTTTGATTTAAAATATGTATTAAAACAATCAATATATTATAATACAATTAGGCATATCTTTAAAATATATTTTTATCTTTAAAATCTTTAGTTGCACAATTAATTGATTTGTAAAGCATAATTGGGCATGTTTGCATAGCACAGGACTCCTTGGACAAGTTTTCGCTTTTATTGGAGGATTCAATTTTTATTTTTAATTATAATTTAAGCTACCTTTGACTGATTCTTCATGTAGCTTTCTGGATAGTTAGGCCTATATATAATTTAACAGCAAAGTGCAACATTGCATCTTTTTATAAATCATTGCTGCTTGAAAATCCTTCCTTTCCTTTTTTTTTTATTATCATCGTAATTAAGCCGATTTAAGTACTACCTTACGGTGTTCGGCCGAAGAAGCACCGAAATTTAGGCCTGTCTAGGCCTAGGCCTAGTAGTAGTAGGTGGATATATATTACCGCGAAGTGGGGCGGGTGGCAGTACATGCCTTATAATTTACTACGTGGATAGCGAGATTTTTCGATCGCCATGCAAAGTTAAAATAAAATCCCAAATCCTCCTCCTTTTTGGAATTTAAGGAAATTAATACATTTTTGTTTTTTTGTTGGGTCGATTGCAGCAACCCCAAACCCAACATAACGGTATTTCACATTCTAAGTCTAAGTATGTTTTTGTTTTCATGGATGCACCTTCTTCTTTTGAAGTGTGCCACTGTTTCAAAAGTGTATATCCAAATAAATAAATAAATAAATAAATAAATAAAAACATTATAATTATAGCATTAATCATCTATAATATTACTGCTAACTTCCTACCCTATCGCGTTGGTGACAACATGGCCGGTGTAAGTCACGTGATTGAAACCGAGTTGGCCAAACTCTCTCTATCTATGGCTCTCTCTGTATTCAATAGTTGTTTTCGATTCACCCTCCCATATTTTCCACGAAATTATTTTTGAATTAGCTTTCTTATTTTGCAGTTAACATTATCAACATAGAAATTAATGTACAATATTTAAAAAAGTTTACGCGAACAATGATAAAAACACTGTCACTGAAGTGTTTTATTATTATTTTTATCATTTATTAAGTACAGTACTATAATTATTTCAAAAATTATTTTGTTATGATGGTTTTGTCATTTCATCACATCCTGTCTACAGCAATTGATTTACTTCAACCTCTCAATTAGCTCACATTGACAGAATTCACTCAACATTTTGTTTGTAATTTATTTTATTACCCAATTCTTTCAATTTCCTGGATACAACAAATACATCACAATCTGAGATACAATACCGAAAACGCCTTTTACTGTTAGCTGTATATCTGCCAACTCCTTACTACTTCTTTAAACCTACTGGGAACCATTTACTATTATAGTTGACACAGAAAAAAAAAAAAATACATACCAAGTTTTCCAGAAATTGAAACATGACAAACTATTCTGGTAAGTTTAATTTTGAACCATTGATAAATTTTAGAGATATTTAAGTCTGGGATCTAACATGACCCTCAAATGCACACCCGAATTTGGATCGTCACCAACACTTAATAATATCTTCCTTTTAACCGGGTTTATCTTTCATGAAAGAAGTATCATTCAGATCAGGTATTCGGTTTTTGAAATTTAGTCTAGAACGTTTCCCAAGTTGAATGGTCCTCATATCCACACTCTACTCCGGATGGTCAGCAAAATGTAAACATTTCTTCATTGAAATGACAAACTATTCTGAAGTGTCATTTATCTAGTGTAGAGTGTTTGATCTTAAATTCCAACACGTACCCTACTCTGGACCATCACCAAATTGTTAATCATTTCTTCATTGGGTCATACCTAACACTGCCTGTTATTTATATATGTGCAGCAGTTTTTGAAATATTTTGAACCAAAAACAAAAAAAAAACAAAAAAAAACACAAAACACGAAAATGTGACACACACACACAACACTTACACGACTGAAAATATATATATCCTGGCGGAGATAATGAATATTACATCAAACGAGTAACATGTCGCTGCATCGACTTCACATTACCATGTTTATTCAAACAAACGCTCCGGGGCCGGCGTTTATTGTTGTGAAGCTTGTTTGAGGGAGCGTATATATTCGAGGGAGGCGTGTATTCGAAGAAACGGTATATTTTTTATGTAAAATTGATAGAATAATCAAATAAACGCCTCCTTAATTTCACTGTAAATGTTGCAGAACTACAACACATAATTACCGGTAAAATGTGTTTTTTTTTGTGATCATAAAGAATTATTGATCCCAACCAAGTTAATACAAATATAATTCCACTGAAGTAGAATATTAATATAGAATGTGTTTAGGTGGCGAATATTCGAGAAAAAAACAAGGAAAAAAAAAAGAAAAAAAAAAAACCGTTTAGGGCGTTTAATCAAGGGACGCGTTAATTTCAAATGAACTCCAGTGGTGGCGTTTATTCGAGGTCGCGTTTATTTGAAGCAGGGCGTTTATTCCGAGAATAAATACAGTAAATAATAAAACGCATAAAGCAGAAGGACGTGTGAGTTGCTGTAATTTTAATGGTGAAAACACAAACATTTTCGGGCATTAGACGGCGCTTAAAGATATTAAATTAGGAGACTCTTGGAAGGATTGTGGATGTGAATTCCTGAGCTTGGAGCCAACAACTAAAAAGGACCTTTCTCAAGTCTTCAAATGACAGGTAGGCACATGAAGGGCTATAGATGTATGTGGACAATGTTCGTTTTTCATTTAGCAGAACGCAGTGTGATATCAGTTCCGAGATGATGAATAATGAAAAGGGGCGGTGGTACGGTGAGTTATGGAATTAATATGAACAAATGCGGATTTCTCAAGTTAGTAAAATGCATAATAGTCCTCAAATACCCGTAGTAAAATTTCCATAGCAAGATGTGTATAAGAGACAGGTACAGTACTATAATTATTTCAAAAATTATTTTGTTATGATGGTTTGTCATTTCATCACATCCTGTCTACAGTAATTGATTTACTTCAACCTCTCAATTAGCTCACATTGACAGAATTCACTCAACATTTTGTTTGTAATTTATTTTATTACCCAATTCTTTCAATTTCCTGGATACAACAAAGACATCACAATCTGAGATACAATACCGAAAACGCCTTTTACTGTTAGCTGTATATCTGCCAACTCCTTACTACTTCTTTAAACCTACTGGGAACCATTTACTATTATAGTTGACACAAAAAAAAAAATAAAAAATAAAAAAAATAAAAAAAAAATACATACCAAGTTTTCCAGAAATTGAAACATGACAAACTATTCTGGTAAGTTTAATTTTGACCAATTGATAAATTTTAGAGATATTTAGGTCTGGGATCTAACATGACCCTCAAATGCACACCCGAATTTGGATCGTCACCAACACTTAATAATTACTTCCTTTTAACCGGGTTTATCTTTCATGAAAGTATCATTCAGATCAGGTATTCGGTTTTTGAAATCTAGTCTAGAACGTTTCCCAAGTTCAATGGTCCTCATATCCACACTCTACTCCGGATGGTCAGCAAAATGTAAACATTTCTTCATTGAAATATTACAAACTATACTGGAGTGTCATTTAGATCGCTTATTTTTAGATATATTTAGGTCTGGCACCATTAGCACTTTAAATGACCCTCAAAGTCACTTGACACGTTTTTGAAATATCTAGTGTAGAGTGTTTGCTCTTAAATTCCAACACGTACCCTACTCTGGACCATCACCAAATTGTTAATCATTTCTTCATTGTTCCCCCTCTGAAGCTGGAAACCTTGTTTTTGCAAAATAAATTGATGCAATTTGCTATTATAGGCCTAATCAATAAATTCCTCATCAACCGATATAACCTTAAACATTCTTGGAATTGACATCATTACTGATGTCGTACACACACTTCAGTGTGAAATGTGGCTCTCTTTGCAAGCACATCTAACATCTAAGGAAAGAAGAGCTTAGATTGGTACCAGATAAAATAATTTTGTTATCAACATTAATACATTATGTTAATTTTCATCTTTGTAAAGCGCATAAGACAGTGCAAATTATTTCTGACAGTCTTTTGAAGTGTGTAAAGCTCTATTTTATCCCATACATAGTCAAAATATTGGGGGATGATACAATGGACCATCCCCCTGTCAAATATTGGGGGAATATATCCCCCATCCCCCCGGGATCTACGACTATTGTACCGTAATTATTTATCAGAGGAAAACAAGCAATTATTGTAATTTGTATTGTATTGTAAAGCTTCACAGGACTTGCTACAAAATAAGTCCCTTATTTTTTCCCCGGAAATTCGAAAGAAAGTATGGGACGCCGAAAAAATTTAGTATGGCGCAATCTAACCGCAATAAAAAGATAATATTTCATAGAATGCAAAGAGTAAACCCATACTGTTTATAAAGTAATCGGTAAAAACCTACAAGGAAACACAGATCTTAATTGAAATCTTGATATTAAAGTGATAGTACATCTTATCCAGAGGACACAGAACTAGGGGGTGCTGCGTTATGGAGAGTAATGTCTTTAACTTCAACATGCTGCAAACTGCTGGAGCACATAACACAGTGTAACACTGCGAGGAATTCAGTATTCTTTCAGATGTACAACATGGTTTCAGCCCCAGTGTTTACACACTGTGATTTTGTTAAGCGCTCTCTATTGGGCCTCTGGATATACTCCATCTTGCATAGATTGGGTTTGTTGTGTTGTTTCGCTGTAATAAAGCTTTGTTATGTACACTATTGATAGTGTGTCCTATTGTTGTTTTTGTACCTGGTTTTTTCCAATGCCTACTGGCGTGGTGGCAGCTGTAAGAAACCTTCTCATCCACGGTACTGGTGAGTTCCTATATGCCCATAATTGAGCTAGGCCTTATCGTCAGTCACTATATTGACTATCGCTATACTGTGCGTCAGTCGCTTCTTGTTCCCCCTTTAAGCGACAACACTAGCTGCCTAAGCCCATGGGCGTCGATCGGTGGGGACAGGGGGGAACATCGATTGCCCCCCCCCCACTTTTCACCAACCTTCTATGAGTAAAACCCCACATTTAAAAGCGAATGGAAAGAATAACAATTACGCATGGCTCATGAATTTTGTCTGTTCATTTTTCCAAGTACGGTTTTGCGTACCAAAACCGGGTGAAAACGTAGTTGTTTATACAGTTCGTAACCTTCTCAGAAACCACTAGGCTAAATTTATTGTGAAAACAATGCACTGAACTTTGTTAAAATTGGAAGCGTGTATGCTTATTAGGCTAATATTTTTACAAACTCAAAAGTGCACAAGTTCTACTATAAACGATTCATTCCTTTTGTATATTATATGACCCGTACGTATATACTAGTGTTTAATATTATCTACATACATAGGATTACTGTTTTTCCTAATTTCAAAAAATATAGTTGGTTAATTGAATTTTATATAGCCATTATTAAATAATAATTATACAGCCTTTGACACGGACATGTCTATCTATTTCGATTTAGTGATACCAAAATTTTACAAACTCCAGTGTTACGTTGACGCAATATCGCAATGACGTCATAATACTCAGTGGCGGATTCAAGTGGGGCCGAGCCGACCCTAAATTTTTCAAAATTATTTTTAAAAAATGGAAAAAAACGAAGGAAAATTATAATTAGAATTTAGGTCTGAGAGTGCCATTTCCGGCAATCTAGAGTTGTCATAATCATAAATTTTCTTTCTACTCTCCCAAATTGTGAAAGTCCCACCCCACCCCCTCTATTTTACTTTCCTTCTGGAGCCGCCACTGATAATGATAAATTAAGTAAACCACGTTTATGTTTGTGAAATCAAGATGCTAACTAATGACTGTGTGCTCCCTATCTCCATAGTCCTGTTTGATCATAAATTAGACAGTATTATTTCCACTCACAATAGTGTGGTCGCAATATTGCTTACACAAAAGTGAAATTCAAAAAGAGGAGGAAAGCAAAAACCTCTTAATTGATTTTAAAAATACTGTACATGCAAAAGGCTAAATCAGTGACTGCTTAAGTTTGTTATTTGTTTTTCATGGTTCGAATTTTGAATACGTCACAAGCTAATCAGTAAATAATAAATTATTATTTTTATGAATGTTTTTGCACGACATAATATATAAGCGGGAATAATTATACTAAAAGGATAATTTTCAAAACTTTTATGATAAGTATTTTAGAAGCAGAGGGACTTAGCCAGTCCGCCATTCCTAATGTTTTCTTTTTTCGAAATTTAAAAGTGGAGAAAAATGAAAATTATATTCAAATTCAGTCTGAGAGTGCCGTTTCCGAACAACTAGAGCTGCCATAATCTAAAATTTCCTAAACTCAACCCCAACCATGGTGGGGCTGAGGTGGTCTACACCAGTGGCGGCTCTAGGATATAGTTTCTAGGGGGACTAAGATGTCCGACAGGGGGGGACGTAGGCTCGAGCTGAGAGAAGGGGGGTTGAGAGGTGGTTCCCTCTCCCAAATAAGATTTTTTTAAAGAATATCAACCTAGATGGCCGAAAATGGCACTCTCAGACTGTGACAGACATGCGTTGGCTTGGTGTGGGCCTATTTTTATATGTTTTATGGTCTGAATGCCCGACGAGCTCTGTCCGGCAGGGGGGGGGGGCCTTGACCTGTCCGACCCGCTGACCCGCTGGTCTACACTCTCCATCTGCAAAACTCCCTCTCTGGGCCTAGCTCTATTTTAAATTATTGGATCCGTCACTGAATATTTTGAAAATTTGGTATGGAAATAAAGGTTAATTGCATTGCTTTAAATCAATTAAAAGGCTATAGGCGCCAGAGCTTCCGGGTGCTTCGCCCCCCCCCCCGGTCCCAAACCAAGGCTTGGGCTTACGACCCGAGGCTCTACAGGGCCGTCGGAACCGCACCGGCAGAACCAGATTTGGCCGGACCACTTTTTATCAATCTTATTACTTTTTAAAAATAATTATATACTGATACCTATAAATTATACGAATTAGGCTAATTATTAATGTCTTTTTGATGTAATAAAATTTAAACAAAAATCCACCATGCACTTGTTTTTGTATTGTCTATGTACACTTTAACTTTCAACTTTTTTGACTGCCAATCCTTAAATTTAGTAATTAGCCTAAGATTGATTTTGAAAATTTTTAAAATAAATATAAAATAACTATTTATAACATTTTGGGGGTTGGAGTCAGGCAAATTTTCGTCACCACACAAAGGTATACGGGTCAAGCCGTCCCTAATTACTTGCAATCAAAATGTATACCCCTAAAGTGGGCCATTCATTTTTTAAGTATGCATGTGGCAGATGCGATTCCGATGGCTCTTAAAGTGTAATCGAAAAGCCTATTATAAGCGAACACAGCACTTAATGAAAAAAAAAATTAACAATTCAAGAACTCAAGAACTCATCTACAGCGTGATAATAATCCTCTTTAGCATTATGTACAAGGGATATTTAGGTCTTTAATATATCTCTTTTGTGAATATACTGTAAGTCTAATGTTTTCTTGCATAGTTACTAACTTGAGAGATTTGAAATGCGTTACTACACCAGTTGGCTGGTTAAAGGAGGGCCGCCGGGCCCCCTCCAGGGTCCAAAGGTGGAGGTCCGGTAGGGGTCGAAAACTCGCAAAATAAGCTGTTTTTATGTGCTTTTTAACAAATTAACCATGGTTTTACAGATGTGTATAAGAGACAGGGGTTTGGTGGGGGAATTGGTGAGGGGAGGGGTGCGAGTAATTGGAGGGCGTGCCCCCCAGCAGCCCTATAGATACGCCACTGTCCAGGACGACCTGAGCATCCTTAAGCTGTTCTAAAACGATTTCAATGAGTGTTTGTTTTCAATAGAGCCCTGTACAATTTGAGTTTTACTGTACATTACGTTTAATTTGAGCACCCAAACTATAATGTACACAAACATTTCATTACTTAAACAAACAAAAAATGCATAGGCATACTGATCGAATTTTAGTAACGCGTCAGTTAATTAAGTATTCACGTAAATACATTTTAATGACTCAAGTTACTGCATGACCGTTTTTATATTTTTAATAAAACCAGATAAGGAAACACGAGAAGAGAAAAGAAAGGAAAGATAGACTTGGAAACATTAGAAAGGAAAGGAAAGAAATGATAAGAAATATAAGAATGAAATATGAAAGACAGATACGAATTATAAGAAAGAAAATGCAAGGAAAGATAAGGAATCTAAGAAAGGAATGTGAAAGATAAGATAAGGAAACACAAGAAAGGACAAGAAAAGTAAAGATCATGAACATTTGAAGGGAAATGAAGAAAGACAAGAAGCAAAAGAGAAAGAAAAAAGAAAGGATTTGGGATGAATAGGAAAGTAACAGGCCTTGAAATGATTCCAATTACCAAAGCATTGTAATAATAACATTTATTGATAATCATCAAACCAATCATTTGAACTTAAAGTGCCTCTGCCACCTATTCTGACAATTTTTATAAACTACAGCGTGTTTATATTTATAAATATATTATAAACACAAGTGTTGGTCATAAATTACAAATAAAATTGATTTTGTACGAAAAAAATGAGTTTGAAGTGTCATTTTGTAAGCCCTTAGAACTGTCTCTTATCCACATCTAGATGTGTAAAAGAGACAGCAGGAGTATGATTCCTC
>NW_022709552.1:23263-34692 GCF_011630105.1 Anneissia japonica | reverse complement strand
TGAAATCTGTAGACTTGATAGGCAAGGTGGTATATTACTTTACATTAAAAATGGTAATCTATTAAAGGAATGAATATGTTTGACGAAGATGGAAAGCACTATCGGTAGAAATAAACACACCCCACTCAATAGCTCTGTAGGCAATTTTTTAGACCACCCAAAGCAAAGGCAGAATATTTAACAAAACCTGACCTAACGTATCAAAATGTTACCGCATTTATATAATGATGCCATTATGTTAGATTTTAATCTAACCTAAATAGATGAACACCATAGTCAGTCAAGGTAATATAATGCAAGTTATTCATAAATTTTTACAACAGAAACTATTAAAACAATTATTGAACTAATATTTGTCACTAAACAAAATATATCAACTTAAGGTGTAATTAGCCTTCGGTTTACTGACCATTGATTGATTTATTAAAATCACAAAATAAAAAGAAAATTACCAAAAAGTTAGTAAATCAAGATCATTTAAAAAGTTCAATATGACAACAACTTTATTGGAACCACATTAAACATTGCCAAGATGAAATTTGCAAATAAACAAACAAACGATAAATACTTCGTTTAAAAAAAAAAAAAAAAGCACTTAAAACAAAGGACCCTAAAATGTCTGGGAAAAAGCTAAACAAATAAGAAATACTGTAAGGTGAAAAATTTAAATGCAATGGAAAGACCTTATAATGATATTTTAGTGTTTATTATTATTATTAAAACCTTTTCGATACTTTTATCCCCTACTAGCATTTTTTTTCTTGATCCTCTCCTGCTGATAATTTTAACAAAGGTGACGAATGATCTTGACGATTATAATGATGATGAGGATGCTGGCGACGATGACAAAGATTATTTGGGTATTAAAACGCCAACCAAATATATAAATATTTAAATAACAATATTTATAATGAGTCACCAAAAAAGTTGCAATGAAAAATGTAGCATTATTTAAGTCAATTAACTCTGTACAAAATACTATGAATTTAAGTGAGAGGCGTTTAACAAATATAGCGCCTACATTGGTGTATCCAGGATTTTTTTTTGTGGTGGGGTGGGGGGGGGAGTTGTCGTGATCATAAAATTTTGGACCTTATCACAATAAAAACAAGAGCGTCGACATTTTTTCCCTAAAATTGGTAGGAGGAGGAGGAGGGCTTAACCAGTCCAATTTTACCTCAGCCCCACCAAGGTTGGGGTAGGAAATTTTTAAAATATAGAACTTCTAGATGACCGGAAAAGACACTCTCATTCGGATCTTCGGACCAATGGACCTTAGGACTAATTGATCTTCGGACTAATGGACCTTCGGACCAATGGACCTTCGGACTAATGGACCTTCGGACCAATGCACCTTCGGACCAATGCACCGTCGGACCAATGGACCTTCGGACCAATGACTAGTCACCGAATGAGATGGCAATTTCAAAACCAAATGTTTTAAGCGCCCCCCCCCCGTCCCCAAACGGCCGGACCACTTTCAAAATGCTTCCGACGACGGCTATGCTCTATTTTTCAATTCGTCCCCCACTTTTAACCACGGATCGACGCCCTTGCCTAAGCCTGTCATTGTGTCGCAACTATATGGCTGTTACGCGAGCACCAAAACAATGGAGCCTTACAAAGACGGAGACAACACATTTGAAAATTGGGGAAAAAAATTAGTTTTTACGCTAACAGATGCTAAATTTGGTCAATTGCTGTTAGTAGATGGCTCATCCTGGAGTCCCAAAAACGAGAGCTGCCCCTCTCGCAGGCCTCACCGACGGTGATGACGTCCCTGAACAGAGCCGTCGTACTGCCCACCAAAAGGTCACTATCCTGGAGCTTATGCTTGGGCAAATTGCAAATTATTGCCCAGTAATTTCTCGAAATACAATTGTTAAAGGTTCCACTTCTTTATATGGCAAAACCATCAGGTTACATTATGGGTTTCAGTCCACTGGTGGGCATTTTATTGATTTTGTGGACATCGAACTTGAAGATAATGAACGGTCTGAGGACTTATATCAGCGTTTTCTCGCATTTATTCATGATAACTTGTTAAAACAAGACGGTGGTTTTTCCCATCATATCAGTTAGTTGAGGAGGACGAGGAGCTTTCCAGTGGCGGATCTATGATATATTTTCTGGGGGTGGGGGCTAAGTTGTCCGACAGGAGGACTTGAGCTCGTGCTCGAGCTTGGAAAAGGGGATGAGAGGGGGTTCCCCCTCCCAAATAAGATTTTTTAAAAAGAATATCAACCTCTAGATGGCCGAAAATGGCACTCTCAGACTGTGACAGACATGTGTTGGCTTGGTGTGGGCCTATTTTTATATGTTTTATGGTCTTACTGCCCAACGAGCTCTGTCCGGCCCAACGAGCTCTGTCCGTCCGGCGGCCACCCCGCTGATGCCGCCACTGGAGCTTTCCCCCTCTCTGGAAAATAAGCTGGTCCTCATTTGGCTCTCCCCAATACATAAAGGCCTTTTGAAGTTGGTTAAACAAAGATATGGCACAGAACTCCGTACCAGAAAACTTGCTTCAATTAAACCTGAAATCTCACAAGCTATTGATTCCCTTCTCTAGAAGAGCTACGTATGTCCGAGGACACACGCGTCTTGCGCACAGCAGCAGCCCACCTAGCAAGCGTTCCATGTTCCCAATTAGGTCTCACGACCGTTCAGCCTTCACGTTTTCAATCGTGTCCTATCTGCAAACAGTGCGGTCGTTAAGACGACCGACACTTTCTTGGTGAATGTCCGCATTTTTGCCCGAGCAGGGAGCCGTGGGAGCCGCGGCTCCCCCCCCCCTTTGTACTCAGTGTTAAAATTTTAAAGCTTGTTCTTGAGCCAATACAAATTCTTTCCTGGAATCACTCAAAATGAATACTTCTAAAACATGTAATTATGTATCAGTACACGTTATACATAGGCCTAATAGAACACATAGGCCTAAGCGTGATTTAAAAAAAATCTTAAATCCATAAATCTCAGACCAGGTCTTTTAAGTTATAGAAATGCGATACTGTATGGTTCAGTTTCGTTTTTATACTTTTGCAAGTTTTATTTAATAATACTAATACTAATAGTAAAAAGTTTTTCGGGGCCAATAAACTGTAATATTATTGTAAATCATTAAACTGTAATATTATTAACATTAAGCCATTAAACTGTAATATTATTAACACATAACATAAAACATGTACATATCAAAATTATTATGTTTAAACTTTACTTGTCGATGCTTGCATAAACGTGATTTGGATCTAACATGATGATATTGATAAACAATCGAAATTCTCTGTACCATATTATGCTAAACAAATTACAGAATGGACTTCCTTATGTTGTGGTCATATTAGACTGTAATATTATTATTAAAGAAGTCCATTCAACAAACAACATAAAACATATACCGGTACATATCAAATTTATTGGGTTAAAGTTCTCATGTCAGTGCATATAAAACTATTTCCTAATATTTGGATATCTGAGATTGACAGACAAAATTCTTTATAGTATATCTATAAACTAATTTAACGAGTGGACTTCCTTGATTTAAAAAAATATATAATAATGTATATTGAGATACGCAAAGTTTGGCAGGTTAGAAGTTTAAAGGAGAGGATTTCCTTATGTTGTGGTCATATTAGACTAATAATATCATTAAAAACCATTCAACATAAAACATATTAAAAGTTAAACTTTCTTCGGTGCATGAATATAACGAAATTTTGGGATATATGAGATTTACATAACATTTGAGAATGTACTGAATATAAAATCTTAAATATTTTACATTTTAATTAGCAATCTATCAGAAATACAGGGATTGGTTATACTGTAAAGCCTTCAGAACCCCTGCAATACTAAAACTGGGATGCAACAGGCAGTGAATATTTCATTTTGATTTAGTGTAGATGTTTTTTACATATTTTTAATTTTATTTGAATTCTTTTTATTTTGTATATGGTCCACAGACAGATAAATGAACACCTGAACTGATATTTTATGGGTTTCAGATTATTATATACAAAACAGATATCATAAATCATATATTGTCCGACTGTGTGCATTGAACATTTGACGACGACGATAATGTCTCCAAAGTCCCAACCGTAACTTAGGCTACAGGCCTCGCTTGACACTTCACATCAAAGGGCCTGTTAATTAATCACATCTTTCTCCTCATCATCATCATCTTCTTCATCATTATTAATTGTCCATAGCAAAGTAGTGAAAAAAATATGAATTCAGAGTGTATTCAATAATAAACGTCTCATAACGCACGAAATGTATTTCAAAGAATCTAGAAAACAAAAACTTTTCGAATATCTAAAATTTATCTTCCAAAACAAGCTAGCTCTCTTCTCATGACCATCCCAACATGGGAACCCATCTGTGCGAGCCAGGGTAAACTCTGGATCCGCGCTTGACATGTACTTAATGCATAAAAAATAAGCCAAAACATATCCCTGGGGTAGAAATATATTTCAGTACTGTAGCAGATGTACTTTCACGTCTCCAAATCGATAAAGCACGTATACACCTTTTCCGTTTTTAGAACCAAATCCCTTCAACGTGCCACCACCGGGGCTATACATAATTACTTTACTTGGTTTTCAACGTTCATCTTCTACTTTATTTCGCAGGGTTCCTTGTTGATGATTCGGTAGTTGGGCGAAACCTGAGCCCTATGGCTCGTCGTTTGGCATCATCGTCATAAACCGCGACCTCCAAAAAAGCGTACCTACGCAACTGGAACCTGCTTCATGAGACCCTGATTAATTTTTAGTGAAGAAAATATTAAGGCGAATCCACTCCATTGCCAAGTCACCTGATTCTCGCTTACCCATAACACTGGACATCCTGCGTCGGATGGTCGTGACCCTAGACCATACTTTTTTGGGTGCGTGCCCATTATGCTGATGGGCTTTGGGGCGTTTGGCACCCAAACACTTTCTGGTGTACATAATCACTATGTAAAGTATTTACATTTTATTCCACTATGGATTAAGCAACGTTTTTTTTTTTGTTTTTGTTTTTTTTTTATATTCATTTCTTTTATTGGTTACAGAAAAAAAAAACAAAGACAGAATACATCATAGTAAATTCAAAGTGAAAACAAAAGTTACAAAACTAAAAAACGATTGTGGTGACGCGCAGGTAGAACTTAAAGAACTTTAATAATGAAGTAAAAGAACTCCATTTCTTAATTTTTTTTATTTTTCTGTTATAGCTTTCTCTATTGATATTTTTTATCTTAAGGATTAAGCAACGTTTCCAATACAATACAATAATGTATATTTCTATTGTAGTATTTTAATGTTCAAGTATATGCTTAACTGAATGTTAATGCATCATTTGGATGTATCGTTTGGATGTATTAAGTGTATGCTATTTTGTTTACAATAAGTCCTTATGTTAGATTAGGGGCAGCACAATGCATTATACAGTATGACTATCTGTGAGCGGCTGCCCCTACCTCTTACTGTAGGCCTACGTTGTACAATTCGTCGTTATTAAAATGACATATTATTATCATATACATGAGTGTTTGATAACGACTCTTTTATTTTGCGTAGCATGGGCTTGCGTGTTTGTCCGCCGTGTGATGCAAAAAGAGTTCAGATCTTTAGTGTTTAGAAAGTTAATTGATAGCGGCAATCATCAGGTAATGCCAGTGAGTAATAGGCCTACTAAGACGTGGGGGTCCGTGAAGGCTATTGAGATGTCCCGAGGGGGTCTGCGAATACAAAAAAAATAAAATAAAAGGGTTTAGAGCCAGCCATAAGGTGTTTATTATTATATAATAATAATATTGATTTATATTTTTTTTTGTTTTATACCTGGATTTTTAACTAATCAGGGAATAAAAGATTTCCGGGCATCTAGAAGTGCATCTGACATAAAAATGTGTACCCCTGCCCCCAACCCTTCAGGGGCTGAGGTAGTTTCTATTTCGAATTCCAGTATTTGTCACTTTTTAATATTTTGTTGCGAATTATCTTCTATCTATAATCTTATTGTTGGGATATCGACAATGAGTACTGTTAAGGCATGGGGGTACATGAAGACGTTTAATATGTTCCGAGGAGTCTGTGTTTAGAACTAGCCATGGTGTTTGTAATCTAAGCACCACTTATAGATTCAACTTTTCATACTTTTTCGGCATGGTAGGGTTCATTGGGAGAGTTTTATGACATGGTATCGCCACAATTGTGAATTTATATCCCATTATTAAAGATTGACAATCAAAACATGCCTAACATTATTTGTATAGGCAAATTATTATTTTAGTTTGGTGTCCCAAAAAAGGAGCTATAATGTAATATTTTTTATAGCGTTTGTGATAATAATATAATCTTAAATTTCTCTTATCATAGTCATGATTGATTTACTGTGTTCCAAAAACAGAGCTCGTTGTCAATAATCTAACGTAGATAGTTCTATTAATATACCGCTGTCTACTTCAAATATTTTAACTTGTTCTTAATGCTTGATTCGGTTTGTGTTTCCTCTTGTAACTCATCACACTCCGTTAAGCAAAATGTAACAGGACGTTAAGATTCCCTTTTCTACACGTCCATGTGCCTACATTGTCAATTAAAGACGCATGGAGAGAGGTCATTTTCTGTTCTTTAATTCACTGTCACATAATGTTCAAAGACTATATTTGATGATCTTGAAGCGCCTTCATAAATCATTCAGTATTTTTTTTTTTATTACTTCCCTATATTTCTGTAGGTTTCCTTTCTACCACCTTCTTTTACGTTAAACAATTTATTTTGGTTGTTCTTTTCTGTTTTCCTTGAAAACCCATAGGTCTATATAATGTACAATAACAAGCACACAGCCAAGACCACTGACCATCATCATCATCATCATCATCATCATCATCATCATCATCATCATCATCATCATCATCATCATCATCATCATCATCCTCATCATCATCATTCATCATCATTTCTTTATTTCGTAAATAATGGCCCCTGGCCCATTTTACAAACCATAGGTTTATACCATATTCGGACATACAAAATATTCTTTTTTTTAAATGCTTTCTTTAAATAAATAGATAGATGACATATTTTATGAAAATTATAAGTTACAAAAATATCACTGAGTGAAAAATAAGTTTAACTCGGGAATGTATTGCTTTCTCAGGCCTTTATAAAAAGGACACACAAACAGGAAATGGGTTTCGTCTATCGCAAAATAAACATATTCTACTTTCTCTAATAATAATCATATGACGACCTCTTTCTATTAATAAATTATGGTTTGACAAAAGAAATACTGAAATTGTTGTTCTGAGTTTAAAATTTCAATGAAAAATATATTTGATAAGGAAATTTAATATATTTAGTTTGCTATAAAATGTTAATTTTATGTTATCTTTTATCATTTCATTTCCTGTTTACAGTGCAATGCCCCAAACTCTCTCTGAAAAAAATTACTACGAAATTCTCATTTAAAGGCGAGTCCCACATGTACCCAATTCCAAACATATTTAAAATCGATCTTATTCCAAACGCCCAACAGTCGGTTCCGTTTTCAGCCCACAATCTTTGCCTTTGATAACATATTTTTGATAACCTAGAAATTTCCATCATATTAATTTTTATCCAGTAACTCATCATTTTAATAATGTGATAAAATTTAATGGGGAACCTTCCCAATTCACTTCTTACTCCCTCATTTGGAGCGGACCGCTGGACATTTAGTACAAATTTGCAATGTCTTAAATAAACGTTTTCTATAAATTTTAAGTTATTATTCTCCCAAAGCTCACTACCGTACAATAGTATAGGCATTACTTAGCTGTCAAAAAGTTTTAATTGTATTTCCGCAAAAGTGAATACAATGTTATACATTTTCTTTCTGAGGCTAATCATGGCTCTCCTCCCTTCTCTGCTTGACGCCCCCCCCCCATAACTTTCCATGTGCCCCTGTTATTAAAATGAAAACCCAAATATTTATATTCTTTAACCACTTCTAATTCTACCCCATCTACAGTCCATTTTTCATATTTTACCCATCAATGCCCCTTTTCGAAATACCATAATTTTTGTTTTTGATTTATTAATTTCTAATTTATTTGTAATACACTATTTTTGCAATTTAATTGTTTTTGTAACCCAATTTTGGTATAAGAAAATCAAATCAAATCGTCGGCATATAATAAAGGTGAAATGGTTTGATTATTTATTGAACAAAATGTAGATAGTTTTTTAATAGAGCGTCTTTGAAATCATTTAGAAAAATAATGAAAAGTAATGGTGATAACAAACAGTCTTTTTTAAAACCTCGTGCACATTCCATGTCATTTGTTAAACCATGTTTAGCTTTTATTTTGATTTTTTGTGTATGTGTACATAGACTTTAAAAGTTTAATGATTTTTATCGGCATTTTGATATCATTTAATTTTTTAAACAAAGTTACCCTATCTATGCACTCAAATGCTTGTTTGAAATCTACAAACGCACTACAACAATTTTCCTTTCTTATTTTGTAAAAACTTTTTTACTAATGTGTCGAGGACGAAAGAGTTGGCGATTGTGCTATAATTTTTCCGAAACCCGGCTTGCTCTTCCGATATAATTTCTTTTCTTTCAACCCACTCTCTTATTCTACTTTTTATTATTCTCACAAAAGTTTTGCTAAGTATTGACAGAAGCGTGATTGGTCGGTATTTTTCGGGTCATTTAAATCATTTTCTTTATGTATGGGTACAGTACTACAATAATTCCATAGAACCACTGTTTTGGAAATTGACTTAAGTTTAACATTTTATTAAAAATTAAAACAATACAGTCCAAAAAAAAAAACTTATTGACAGTTGTTTAATAATATTTGGGGTTAGGCTATCTAAACCAGGGGCTTTGTGACTGTTTAACTGTTTTATACTATTTACAACTTCATCCAGTGTTATATTCTTAATTAACTTTTGTGCATCTTCATCAAGTATCTCATCTATTATTTTATTTGGTTGATCATAATTATTATTATGTTGCTTATTAAATATTGACTGGAAATGTTCAAACCATTGTGCACATGAAATATTTGTTTCACCATATTTTTTATTTTTAAAGGTATTCCAGAATTTTTTGCCATTACCATGCAAATTAGAAATAATATACCCTTCTTCTTTTATCTTGTAAGACGTTTTCTTAAACTTAATTTTATCTTTGTATTCTTTTTTAGTATTTATGTATGTATTATACATTTCATCAAATCAAAATTTTCCAAATGATTTCAAAGCTTTACGCATTCTTGCCCGGAGATTCTTGCATTGATTATCAAACCATTTATTTGAGTTTTTGGTATTGTTGTTACTTCTACTTGGATTTTCTATTTTTTCCCCTAAATTATATATTGCTTTTGTTAACCAGTGTTTTGCAATTCTCTATTTTAATAATTTTTTTTTTTTGGATTTGGTCTAGTTCTTTATCAATATACTTATTATTTATAAACTCCTCATTTATTTTTATTTCTTCGTTCCAAATATATTTAGATTGCGTGACCTTGTCATACCTTCAATGCTGCTTATTCTAATGCGGATATGTTTTATTAAAATAGGCGATGTTTTAAAACATTACGGTATTTTATGCACCCTCTCCACTATGTTAAAAATGGATGTGTGTATTTTGCTAATTTTTTCTATTGTGCAATCATTTTCAGATTTAAGTAGGCCTTCATTTTTATATTTATGTTGAAGACAAACACCCAACACGAACTTCCAACTAGGTCTAGTGCTTTTTACAAATCAATTTGAATAAATGTGAATGTGATATGGTATCAGTTTCTTGTATTTATACGGAACGCAACGAAATGGACAACACACAGTGACATTCAACGACAACTATATTTAATTTCGATGTTTCATTTTTTTTCTCCCAACACTACATAACATTCATAGTCTGAGTATAAATGCAACGATTTATTCTCGTTTAGCTTACACATAAGTAAAACAGACATCATCATAAATAAAGCCATTCTTGTAGTGGGCTCTAAGTTGCGTTGATATTTTATTAACGTGCTGAATCAGGGGTGGTGTCAGTATCCCCAACGGAGGACAAAATCTCCGACGATAGCGTAAGTGGGCGTTGCCAGATATCTAAAAAAATATATTTATATTTTCTTCTCGACCAATTGTGTTTTCTTTCCCAAAGGGGAAGAGGAGCTCACCAAAAAGGAGGGCCCTTACCCCGACTCTCTTCACTAACGCCACCCCTGTGCTAAATAAATGCGTATGTGTGTTTACATTTACCAATTACATTAAACAACAAAGTTACGTACCGAAAATGACCAAACACGCACCAGACAGCGCTTATATAATTTTTGTTTCTTTTCCAAGGTCCGTATTTTTCAGAGAGGCGCTTATTACACTGTATTAGGCCTACTACTTCATAATATTAACACTATGCTTTCTGCAATGTTACAGATTATTATTTCCGAGAGAAAAACCACATTGGGTTTCAATGATAATTTACGAAACATCATGTTTCTTTTTCTCCATTTTTAAAAATAATTTTATAATATCATAGAAAATTTATCTAAAATTAGAAAAATATGTAGTGGAAAATCCTCACTGTTAATGACATAAACATGCCTTGAATAATTAATAAGCCACTGTTTATTCGAAAGAGGCACTATTCGATCATTTGCGGTAAGCGACATAAAAATAGATTATATATTAAACGTCGATAAAAACAATGATATTACTATAATAAACCGTAGACTTATCTCGAGTGCGCATAGTAAAACCTGTTTCTCGTGTTGGCTGGTCTGCATGATGTCCACGTAAAAATGACCCACTCTCCTCACAATCGTTTGACTGGCAAGGTTATGAACAGAGATTACTTTTTTAACAAATTTAAACAGGATAAAATATATTAGGTGGATCTTAAACCTGTTTACATGGTCCTGTTACACCTTTAAATTACAGGAACTTAAACTATGATATAAATATGTTATATTATTAAACGTCAAAAAAAAAAAAACAATTATATATAAACCACACTTATCTCGATACGTGTAAGTACAACCTGTTTCTCGTATTGGCTTTGTCCGCATGTGATGGCCTCATAAAAATGATCCACTCTCCTCACAGTCGTTAGACTGGCGAAGGTTATTCACGCAAATTACAAGTACTGTACTGTACTTTTTTCAACTTTCAAACAACAATTTAATCATTATAAAACATATCAGGTAGATCTTCAACCTGTTTTACATGATCCTGTTTAACGTTCAACTTACAAAAACTTAAACTACAATGATTATAAATAGATTATATATAAAACGTCGACAAAACAATGCTATAAAACGTACACCTATGTCGAGTGCCTATTAAAGTATAAAACCTCTCGTTTTGGCTTTGTCTGCGATGGCTACGCAAAAATGACACCAGACTCCTTACAGTCGTTAGACTAGCTAAGGC
>NW_022709552.1:15488-23040 GCF_011630105.1 Anneissia japonica | reverse complement strand
ATAATAATGATGATGATGATAATAATAATAATAATAATAATAATAATAATAATAATAATAATAATAATAATAATAATAATAATAATAATAATAAGATAAACCGTACACTTATCTCGAGTGCCTATAAGTAACCTGTTTCTTGTTTAATATAAATTAATGATAGTTCACTCCAAGAGAAATTGATACAGCTAAGATTGTTGTAATCTTAGCAAAATAAAGGTGCGCAAGATAGAGTGCAGTACAGTATGTATTATATGATTCGAGTGTTTCGTTATACATAAAACAGAAGGCTTATAATAAGTAATGCCTAGTAATATCTATTTCACAATATCTAAATAAAATACAATATAGTTGAAATGTAAAATGGTAACATTAAGGCACTGTATTACGATGACGTTGATACAGGGACCGTATAGAGTTATTATTAGCATGATAATCTTTGACGCGATATGGAATCACTAATGTTCGCTTAAGACAATTATTATACTTGTGGTAAAATAATGTATAACCGCTATTATATGTCTATACAGTGCAATATTATTCTACTAAAAGTAGTTCTGTCGAAACTGTACCAATCAGACTGGGCTTAAACATAAAATTAAACTCGATATTATTTTACAGTGTATCTAATTATCTACTCGTTTAATACTACTCTTCCCTAACCCGGAGCGAAACGGCGAAAACGTCACAGAATCATGTGTAGGCCTTATGTATGTAGGCCATACGCCGCATCATGTGGTTGAAGCCATACGACACTCAGTTTTGTGGTCGTTCAGAATAGCATAACTAATAAAACACACCTACCACAGAGTAATACAACGACACTGTATAATAAACCATTACATTGTAATCAAACCGTGCTTCTTATTTTAATTATTAATCTGCTTGGCCATTAAATGACGTGATGAATAAATGTACTACTCTATAGGGATATCATACTGGGTAGTACAATATAGCTATGACTGTTGTTTTACCTTCACAAATTGACTTGTTACTATTCTTAAACATAGAATAAAATAAGCTAATAATAATCAATCAATCAATCAATCAATCAATGAACATGAATTTAAATAGGGCGCAGAATACAATGTACAGTGGCTCAACGATAATGATGGTATTATTCAAAGTGCACTATTCTACTAAAGTTAATTAACGTTAATATATATATATAATACATATATATAATATATATAAAATATATATATTATATATTTATATATATATTATATAAAATATATATATATATATAAAATATATATATATAATATATATATATATATATGTGTGTGTGTGTGTGTGTAGTCATATAAATAAATGAATAAAGAAATTGTGTAATAAAATGCCTCCGACGAGATTCGAACCTGCAATTATAATAACCTCGGATTCTTTTTTGTTTCTTGTTTTGTGCTTTGTGTAACTTTTATGTTTTTATTTTAACTGTTATTACTGTCTCCGTTTTGATATGTTTTTAAATTTTAATTTTTTTTATGTAGGCCTATGTACAGTTCAACTGTTTCTAGTTGCGAATAAAGTATATTGTATTGTATTGTATTGTATTGTATGCATTATTATGTCTTGATTCAAATTATTTGTTCGTATAGTAATTTTTGAATTGTAGGATGTAGGATCAAAAGAAGGCTCCATTTTAGGACCTTTGAAAACTTCAGCGCCCCTCCGCGATTAGCTTGAGGAACGCTGACTAGATGACATAGATCATAAAAAGCTTGGTAAAAAGTGAGGAAGTGAAGCACCATGGCGCCAGTGGCAACATACTGACGACAACGGTCCTACGGTGGCGAAGGTATGGGCTGGACTGAACGCATTTGTATTGCGGCCTGTTTCGGTGACTTTTTCTTAAAGTCACACTTATAAGCGATTGTATAAAGATATGGGTTGAGAGAGGAGTTAATAGGCAAAATAAAGGTCGCTGACCAGGCGTATATGTCGGCTGGGAGCTTCCAGGCACCAACCTCTGATCCAATTCCCATCAAGATAATTGGAAACCAGCAAAAGAAATCTGTTAGGACGATCATTGCCATCTTGGTTGCCATCTTAACCTCCTCTGCGCGCCTCTGACTTCTATTAACCCTCGATGCTGTTCTCTTTACGGATATGTAAATTGAGATATAGCTCACTGCGATGACGACGAATCCAAAGAGGTTGAAGGCGATATAGATCGCTATGGCGTATTCCCAGCCTGGTAATCGGTCTCTTGCTAGCGGTAGTGCCAGGCACACACTTTGCCGTCCATAGTAGTTACTTCCGAAATACGGTATGTTGATGAAGTTTAGATGGTTGAACATCGGGAGGAAACTGATAAAAATAATGACCAGCCAGGCTACACCGACAATCTTAATGCATCTTTTACGATTGAGTCGGATGTTACTGAACGGGTTAGCTATGGTAACTGCACGGTCAAAACTCATAAGCATCAACATAAATACCGAGCATTCGCTAGATAATGTGGAGATAGACCCGGCAAAACTGCAAAGGAAACTGGTTTTCCAAGCCTCTGCAAACGTTGCGTACACACCCCTGTAGCGAAGATCAACTCCTGCTATGATTATCATGTAAACCGCCATCAACAAGTCAGATACTGCAAGATTAGTTATGAGTATGGATTGGACATTAAAGTCATTTTCCAGCAATCGCAGTATAATAACAGCTAAGTTGCCGATAAGGGCAGTAATTCCAAGAATCATCATCAGGATCCGCAACGCTTCCCTCTTCAAGAGATCTTTACAAGAGGAAAACTGATCAGTAGCCGGACGGCAGTCAGGGACATGTTTCATAATGCAGCAGATACTAAACTCATCCGAATATCTGTGAAATACATAGACCGAATAAAACCAATGTTTTAAAATGGGTATTTATTATGATACCTTTGCACAAATTATATATCGTCATCATTACTTCTGTATTATTAGTAGTATATCTGATTGTGTTAACATTGTAGGAGGCGATAACAGTATTACCTAGTAAGTGTGAATATACCAAAAAACTTACAAAGTTTTAAGGGAATTAAGTCCATTAAACGTATCAGGATCGTAGGTCGTTAACTCGTTGACTTGCAAGTATCTACCGAGAATTAAATCAATTACAAACTTTTAAAATAAGTGTTGAAAATCGTCATTATTTTGTAAATAATTAATGCTTATTATGGTGATTTATATTGTTTGTAACCGATAATTGAGCTAGCTGTGATCGGTATGTA
Organism: Anneissia japonica; assembly: GCF_011630105.1. Taxonomy (NCBI): domain Eukaryota; kingdom Metazoa; phylum Echinodermata; class Crinoidea; order Comatulida; family Comatulidae; genus Anneissia; species Anneissia japonica. The sequence continues at coordinate 19,826 of NW_022709552.1, read as the reverse complement.
ACAGACATAAAAGGATAATCCTTATGCAACATACATACAGTATGTCATACATCCTACATGTATTTAAGAATACATATAAATTAATTTTAATTAATAATATTTTATGTGAAATAGGTAACGTGTGAAAACGATAAGTGGTGTAAAATTACTTGTTTGTAAAGTAATAGATTCTTGATATGGAATCGATTGTCATAAAATCAGTAATCGGTATGATTTTCATACTCAGTAATTAATACTCGTTAGTGATCAATCACAATGTATATTCAATTATTAATTGTGATCTATATACCGTACTTTGTTTGAGATCGATAACTCATTTGGTGTATTGTCGATAATACGTGAGTTTATAGGCAGTGGTTTGTAATTGATTTATAATATGTAGGGCCTACAAAGAAATTCTACATTTGGTTAGTCAGACACAATACCGTTATGTTCGAAAAAACGATTATTAAGGAAGCTAAAAGTGATTGGCATGCATCCCTTTAGTTAAATGTGTATTTACAGGGGTTTAGCCAGAAAAACGAAATAGGCCGTCCAAAATGGCCAATAGGCGGGCCACGCCCATCTTTGGGAATCCCCACCGAATTTTGTACGAAAACAACGTACATATTCAATCAATAATTTTTGTTTTTTATCAAAATTAAATTCGATTTAGCTTTAATTTAATTTAACATTCGATAGATTTGAAGAATATAAAGAATTTGCTACAGGTAGACCAGGCCCAATTTGGTTAGGCCGAGCTGATTAGGACAAGCCGTCCAAGCCGTCACGGTAAAAGTGGCTGTCTTAAATAATTGTAGGCCGTCCAAAAGACGGCCGGACGGCTCGCTGGCTTAGTAATCTTCGTTTGAGATCGATAACTCATTTGGTGTATTGTCGATAATACGCAAGTTTAGGTAGTGGTTTGTAATTGATTTATAATATGTAGGGCCTACAATGAAATTCTGCATTTGGTTAGTCAGACACAAGCCGTCCAAGTTGTCACGGTAAAAGCAGGGAGATGTAAAAAAATAACAAAATATTACCGATAGAGGGCTGAATTTGGACGGGATGCCTTGGGTTTCAAAGAAGATAACGCAAACGGCCTTCGTAGCCGCAGGGAGGATTAAGCGACCTTCCGACTTTGAAGAAACCATAGTGCACTGCTTGTTAATTGATTCACAGCGGGTAGCCTTCAGCTAAGTAACTTCGAGCTCCCTCCTTTATTTTTTACATCTCCATGGCAAAAGTGGCTGTCTTAAATAATTGTAGGCCGTCCAAAAGACGGCCGGACGGCTCGCTGGCTAAGCCAGTGATTTACACATAAGCACGGTAATCTTCGTTTGTGATCGCAAATTATTGATAATTTGTCAATTGTCACTTACAAGTTTCGAAGAGTTGTCAAACCACCGAAGACTCCCTTTTTCAGACCTGTTATTTTGTTATTATTCAAATACCTTGAAAACGAAAAAAAAAAAAACCAAAAAAAAAAACAGACAATATAATTATTAAGCGAAAAATAAACTATTTAGAACACAAATAGTGAGCTGTAGCCTACAGTAATTTTTTTGTAGTTTGACTCTTGGATTTGTTTTCAGGATTAAAAAATATCCATCTTCATACTTATAAATTTAGTCTATGAAGGGCATTATATGTATATGATTGTAATCATTAAACGTATCAGGATCGTAGGTCCTTAACTCGTTGAATTGCATGTCTCTATCGAGAATTACGTCAACTACAAACTTTTAAAATAAGTGTTGAAAATCGTCATTATTTTGTAAATAATTAATGCTTATTATGGTGATTTATATTGTTTGTAACCGATAATCGAGCTAGCTGTGATCGGTATGTAACCGACATAAAAGTATAATGATTATGCAACATACCTTAAATATTATGTAATACATCCTACATGTATTTAAGAATACATATAAATTATTTTTAATTAATAATATTTTATGTGAAATAGGTAACGTGTGAAAACGATAAGTGGTGTAAAATTACTTGTTTGTAAAGTAGGCCTAATAGATTCTTGATATGGAATCGATTGTCATAAAACCAGTAATCGGTATGATTTTCATACTCAGTAATTAATACTCGTTATGTGATCAATCACAATGTATATTCAATTATTAATTTTGTGATCTATATAATTTGTTTGAGATCGTATATATTTCATACTTATAAATTTAGTCTATGAAGGGCATTATATTTTATTATATAACATATTATTCTCTGTACTGGCCTTTTTTGTGTTAATACACAACAAAATATTGTATATTTACATAATGTTGTACGTATACAAAAATACACTAACTTTTATGATTTTGCATAGCTCCTTGTTAATTCACAGACTTTTTTTGTTAATTAACAACAGTTGTGTTGTACCTTACAAAATTTGTCCACGTTTTTATCACGCGTTGTTGTTTGTGTACAACAACAACCTACTTTGTATTTACTGAATGTTGTAGAAATACAGACTTTTCAATGGTTTCTTAAAATTTTTGTTAATTTACAGACTTGCTGTATAATTACAACACATGTGTTGTATTATACAATAGTTTTCCATGTCTTGATAACATATGTTTCTACGCATACACTAAATCGCTGTGTATTTACTAATTGTTGTTAATATACAAACACTGTGATGTTCCATAAAAAAGTTGTTAATTTACAGACTATTCTGTAATTTAACAACGTTTGTGTTATAGATTACAGTTAGTTTTCCGTCGTTTTAGACGACATGTTTGAAAGGTTGATTTATGGTTACCGTTGCTTTTAAAACGTTTACATAACGTTATGTTTACGTTGACATACAAACTATTATAATACAAACGTATGAATAACGTTTAGATGAACGTTGATTTTAGGTTCCTCAAACAACAGTTGGTATGCAAACGTATATGTAACGTTGAACTAAGGTTTGCTAGGTAATGGTCAAAATCTGAACGTACATTTAACGTTGAAAATAGGTTCGCATACTAACAGTTATCATGTGAACATACATATAATCCTAAATAAACGTTAACACAATGTTCGTAAAAAAAACGTTTAGAACGAAAAAGTAAATGTAACGTTGATTAAAGGTTTTGTAAGTTAATGGTTAAAAATTAAACGTAAATCTAACATTATAAGTAAGTTTGCGTGTTAATAATTACCATGTAAACATATAGAAAAACTTCAATAAACGTTAACGACTGGTTGGCGAAATAACGGTGAAAATGCAAAAGTGTATATAACGTTGACTCAACGATGTATAAGGTACGGTAATGGTTAACATGTAAACGTACATTAAACAGTGGAAGTAGGTTCGCATACTAACAGTTATCCTATGCACGTAAGTATAACCATAAATAAACGTTAACACAGAGTTCGCGAAATAACAATTATAATTCAAACGTGTATGTAAGTTGAATTAACGTTTTATAAGGTAATGGTCAAAATATGAACGTACATTTAATGTTAAAAATAGGTTCGCATACTAACAGTTATGTGAACGTACATATAATCTTAAATAAACGTTAACACATGGTTCGCAAAAAATTCGTTAGAACGAAAAAGGAAATGTAACGTTGATTAAAGGTTTTGTAAGTTAATGGTTAAAAATTAAACGTAAATCTAACATGATAAGTAGGTTTGCATGTTAATAATTACCATTTTATCGTTATGATACACCAAATTGAGTCTCCCATGTAAAACAAACTCCTTTTCAGTACAGTTTTGGATTTGTTTGGCTTAACCAAGGTGTAGCAGATATGAACGCTTTTTTAGATTGCTTTGAGAACAGACTCAAAGGTAATTATGTTCAAACATTTGAAAATGACAATTTCTGTTCACAAAGAAAGCATTTTTATTTGAATATAAAGGAGCCAACTTATACTCAGCATTATATTAACTTAGTTACAAATTTTAAACATAGGCGATGTATTACAATGTTCAGGACTGGATCACATAACCTTAATGTTAACAGCCGCAATGCGTTGTTTGAAAGGCAAATGGGAAAAACCCATAAAACAGCAAACGGCCATATAATGCAAAACAATTTAAAATTAAAATTAAAACGGAACAGTAGAGAAATATATATATATAGATTAAAAGCCAAAATACTGAAAAACAACAATGCTGTGGGAAACAATGGCTGGATCTCAGTAGAGATACAAAAATGATAAGCAACAGCTAAAAAGTAAACGTAAGTAAACAGCCAGAAATAGAACCAGAGCTTTCGGACAACACTAGTCCTTCCTCAGTGGCGAGTGAGTGAGGGTTGAAAAAGCCAGATAGTATAAAGTGAGAATTTCATGCAAGCATGATTAGAAAGAATAGGCTAGGCTAGGTGGGATTAGAATAAACAACCTA
>NW_022709552.1:0-15307 GCF_011630105.1 Anneissia japonica | reverse complement strand
AATGCATAGTCATTCGACCGTAACATACGATGTTAGTCCACTGATGAAGCCCTAATGACCGGCGAAATGTTTGGAATAAACCTGAAATTTACAACATTATAATGCTGTGTCCTCCACCGATCGATGGCCATGATTAAGAAATTTGTCAGTTCGTGTGAAAATAATTGCAGTTTATTTATACGGTATTTCAACGGATATTCGTAACCTTGTGTGAATCATCCTGAGCTCTGCCTACCAAAAACACGAAGTATTCACGCGATGGTATTAGTATTTGCATACACGCTTTGGTCACGCGAACGATTGTGCGAACACAATGGCTCTTGCTTCTGTGCTTTTGTGGCAGAGAAGAAAAGGGAATGTCCCCAATCGGCGCTAACACAGATTTCGGTTTCGAAAAATATTCCAGGAACGAGCAGAATTTAGCCAGTATTTCACATTGTTTCAGACATTGAAAACGGATATGTAGTATAGGCCTAGTAAATATAGGGGAAAAGTATTCCTATTCCTATATGGTGATCTGGGGTCCTGGACTAGGCCCGTACTTACAACAATAACATTAACCACAAGGCGTAGCATACATATGAGGCTTAAGCCTGAACCTTTTGTTTTACTATTACTATTAAAATGGTCTCAAATTGTCCCCAATAAAAAAATGGAGGGGTCCAGGGAATAGAGTGACAAATGACGGTAAATAGAATTAATGTGATTGGAGGGAGTTTTGATAAATGAGGAATCGAATAGGAAGGAGGTCCGAGACGAATATATCGGGGAATAGACTAGTTCAAATCATCTGAAACCTTTGAGGCTTTTTTTTTTTAAATTTTCCCAATAAAATTGTTTCTAGCATTACCATTTGTAGACCACGTCATCAATATATCAGTATGATTTTCATAATGTGTAATTAACATTACCGTACTCGCACGAATAAGCGCCCAGGCGTTTAAAATATTTTTTGCACTTTCAGTGGGGCGCTTATTCAAACGGGGCGCTTATGAAAACAGAGTGGAAATTGAGGGGGCGCTTATGGAAATAGATGAAAATCGAATTATTTTAATAATTAAAAATTCAAGAGGCACTTTTTGAATGAAAAAAAGATTATGTAAGGACATTACGAATGGTGGTTAGAAAAGATAATCGTCCAGAAAACATGGCTCATAACAAGAATGCGTGAATATTTACATAACAGCAAAATAGCAGATGCAATTAGTGGTGGGTAGTGGTTACCGTAGCTTGTTGGCCATTGGCCGATTGAGATTAGCAGAATGGCAGGATCATTGTATTTTTCTTGAAAACTCAGATGAGAATGTTCTTAAGGTCGAAAAAAGAAAAAGAGTAGGAAATATACTGTCTGTCCAAGGATCGGAGCTCTCATTTGTCCAAGAGAAATATCCTTATTTTGATTGACTGAAGAAGAATGTGTTTCCACTCTACAGCTCAAATCATGCCAACAACCACAGTCCCAGGATGGATTGGATTATTGACTTGCTAAAAAGAAAATCTTATGAGGTGGCGCTTATTCAAATTAGAAGGGGGCGCTTATTCAAACGGGCGCTTAAGGACATTTTCACGTTAGGAGGGGCGGTTATTCCAGAGGGGCACTTATTCACGCGAGTACGGTATTCTTGTTATCGATCACGACGTTTATTCAATTGTTGGTTTGCAATCGATATGACACTGTGTATCGTCCAAGTCGTAACTTTGATTAGCATTTTTATCGGAAGGCATTAGACAATAAAACAAATCACAACAAATTGTCTCCCATGATGTAAAACCGTAAATGTTTCGAGGGAGAGAACGAATTCATCACTATTTTACTATTTCAATTACTTACATCATCTAAAAAAAAAAAACAAAAAAAAACTTAACATAATCTTGCGGTAATAATAATTTAAAAAATTGTGAGTATCTGTTGTAGTATTCGACAAATATTTGGTCTTTATAAACATTGTCGTATTATTAGTAATTACACCTTTCCTCGTACTAATTTAGTTCATTAACCTTATTAGTTTTGCATTGTGTAAATATCCCGTTTTAGCCTTTAACTGAAATCATAATAATCTTGTAGATACTGAAATCAGACTAATTTTATATCTACATTTTTTAAAATTTCTAATATTACTTTATTTTATCTTTATTTTAACTTAATATTTTCGTTATTAATATAATTATTATATTTATTGTTATTTGGTAAGCAGTTTTAGGTATGCCACGCTGCCAGCCATCTAAAGTCTCAGAATCTCTTGTTCCAGATATTATGTTCTATTATATTAATGATTTATTTTTGTAGTTATTGACGACTATTTTTGATGTTATTGACAATTGTTGTTGTCATTATTAACGTCATCGACGGAATATCAGGCTATACTAAAACAAGAACAGTAAGCAAAATCGAATGCTTTGTTACTTTATTTGATTGTAAAAACAGGCCCGTACGCAGGATTTGTATTGGGTACCAGTATGGTTGCGAATTGTAGAGAGTGGACCAAAATGGCTGGGTGGGGGGGGGGGGGGGGGGGGCTGCCTAGGGGGAAATCCATAGCCCTGCTGGTGTTGAGTTTGGACATGTTTGTTAATTTCAATTGTTTTTTAATCGATTCTGAAAATGTAATTTGAATAAAATTAAAGAGTTTTCAGTGGCGGATCCAATAATATAAAATAAAGTGTTTGAGATGGGGCGGGGGCAGGGAGGGTGAATATTTTATACTCAGCCCCACCTGGTTTGGGTTGAGGTAAGACCATTTTTAATATGGCAACTCTAAATTGCCAGAAATTTCACTCTCAGACTTAAAATTTGAACATAAGTTTCTTTTTCTTCCCCGACATTTTTAATTTTCTTTTTAATTGTAGGGGTGGGGTTCGAGAGGGTTTACCCCAACATTTTTAAATTTCTTTTGAGTTGTATGGGGTGGGGTTCGAGAGCGCTCCTTTGAATCCACAATTTGAAATAGAGGGGGACAGGGAAGTTTCACAAATTGGGAGTCTATAATACATCAGCTCCAGCATGGTTGGGGAAGAGGCGAGAACATTTATGATTATGGAAAGCGATTTTATTTTCTGCAGGTAAATTAAGCCCATTGCAAGTTCTAAGCCAATCAGAACGTGTACCCAATAAGTCCGAGGTCACAACATCAGGGGTGGCGCCAGAATTTGTCCCACGGGGATCCGACGGTGGGGCCAATGCCCCCGACGAAGGTGAAGATTTCTCCGACAAAAGCAAAATGGGCGTGGTCGAGCGTCGATTAAAATGTTTCGAAAGTGGTCCAGGGGGAAGCCCAGAAAATGTTTACAATTTATGGGTTTTTAAAGCTTATTTAATCGATTTTAGATACTACTAATATGTATAAAATATATATGTATTTTTTTATCCTCGACGAATTGTAGTTTTCTTCAGGGGTGGCGCCAGGATTTGCCCGAAGGAGGAAGGGGGCGTTGTCCCCGACGGGGGGTCGATGCCCCCGACGAGGGGTTAGATTTCCCCGACAAAAGCAATGTGGGCGTGGTCGAGCTTCGATTAAAGGGTTAGAATGTGGTCCACGGGGCGAACTCCCCTAAAATTTTAACAATTTAGGGGTTTCAAAGGCTTATTTAATCGATTTTAGAGTCTACTAATATGTAGAAAATACATATATTTTTTTTACTCCCCGACGAATTGTGCTTTTTCTCCCAGACGGGGAGGAGGGGGTTTGTTTTCTCCCCGATGGGAGGAGGTGTGAGGTAGGGCCCCGACTGCACCACCCTTGCACAACGTCTAGAGGCATCATTTGAGTTGACAGGTGCGCGTAGTGTGGTGAGTGACTAAACTACGTTAGGGTTTCTGCATACTGTATACATTAACAATATAATGATTTTTTGTATATCTATTTAGTTGCATATTATTAAGAGTGTGCCTCTTACAGACTTATATTGTTGAAAAAAAAATTTTTAACGTTCATGTTTTTGCTAACACTGAGTCTGAAATTGCATAAAAATTAAGTACAAAATGAGAAAAAAATTGCGACTGAAGTAAAAATGTCAAATGAGGTTTTTCTTTAGAAAATAAAAAAAAAGAACAATCTTATCTGTACCTTATTTGCATTAGGCAGGTGTGACTATGAGATGCCACATTATCTTGGTCACGTAACAAAGCTATATTGCATAGTAGGGTTAGATAACATGAAATTAAGATTTACTATAACTCACTTTACTATAAAATATAGTAGCACCTCTTTTTATATCCTGGCGTTGTCTTTGAGTAACTTAATTATTTCATGGAAATATATATGTATTATATTAAGTTTTATGTCTATAAAATTTAGGCCTAAGTTAATTAAAAATATATTTACAATGTTATGGTGACTATTCCTGTGGAATTTTGCCTTCATAATATTATTTTTCTAAATTTGACATGTTTAGAATTTTTCCCCTACTCGGCTAATTATATTAAGGCATACTTACAACGTCGTGAATTAAGCCCTTCCACATTTTTGGAAATAATTATTCTTTAGAAAACTTGGCTTTGTAGATTATTCAGAAAAGTCAATGACATTTTATCTATGAACTTTGACCCTTAAAAATAAAAAAAAAATATATATTAAAACTTATTGACATTGTCATAAAAACAATTTATTTTTTTTTCTTTCTATGCTGTTTTTCATACGCAAGATGAAGAATTCCCAAGAAAAATAAATTGGGCAATATCGATAATTTTGAAAATGATTTTCCTTTCATGACCATTTACCTCATACATCCATTTATTATTAACCTTCAATTATTTACTATATTTAAAATGTCACATGGACTATCCCTGTGCATTTTGGGCTTGCTCAATTCATTTTTACAACCTTTAACCTCTATATTAAAAATCGTAACATATAAAAAATGCACAACCATCATTAACGTGAAATTTGTGAATGTACATAAGTTTTCGGGTTGGGGCCTTCTATATTGTTAGAATAGTGGTTAATGAATTTTGTTACAACAGTGGTTACATCGTTGTTACAATAGTGGTTAATGAATTATTACAACAGTGGTTGATTTTTGTTACAATAGTGGTTAATGTTACAACAGTTTGATTTCTGGTACAACAGTGGTTAATGTTACATCAGTGGTTGATTGTTACAATAGTGGGTGATACAGGGGTCAGCATTTTAGTTAACTGTTCATAGTCGAATGCTGACCTATTCTTCGTGTTTAAATTTTCATTGTATCTATGTCAGGCAGTCTGGCTAAAGATATTAGTAAATAAAAAAAGTATGTCTGTTTACATAAAACCAGCTCTTCATAATTCACTATATGGGGAAGCCATTTATCTAGGCAGAAATCGCAAGTTTGTGATATCTTTCTTTTGGTTGCGGTGTAACTTGAGGCGCTGCATAAAAAACCAGCGCCGATATTATGGCTGTATGTCCAGTGGCAGATTCAGGGGGGGGGGGGTGTGGGCTGCCGGCCCGGACCCCTTCTGCTTCCCTATTTTTTACAAAATTTAAAACAAATTGATTAAAAAAAAAAAAGAAAATCCATCTCAAATTTTGAGCCTAAGTGTGGCAATTCAGGCCATCTAGAGGTGTCATGATCAAACATTTTCTTACCTCAGCCCCAACCATGGTGGGGCTGAGGTAGCATAAACGCTCCATCTATGAAAGTCCCTTTCTAGGTTCCCTTTTTTTCGAATTCCGCCATTGGGTTCCCCTGTCTTAACTCGGCCAATCGACTAGCAAGAAACGCATCATACGCCTCTACGACGCGTGGTTGGTGATTGAAATATCACATTATTCAGTTTGCGTTGCCGCTGACAAGTAGTTACAGATACTTTACTTTAGCGAAGTAGGTTACCATTTAAACTGCCGCCGACAAGTATAGTTACAGATACTTTATACGTTTATTTGAGCATAAATACAACGCAGTAAGCCATCGAGTTTTAAAATTATAATCACAAGTATTTGTAAAACTTGTATATGACCTTGACCTCGTATTACAATACATGAGCGCAATGAAAAAAAAATCTCAAAAAATATATCCTACTGTACGTTTATTTGGGACTAAATACAACGCAGTAAGCCAACGAGTTTTAAAATTCTAATTCTAATTAAAACTTGTTTATGACCTCAGGCCCGTAGGCAGGGGGGTGCAGAGGGTGCGGACGCACCCCCCAAATTCCAAAAGGTCCACCTATGAAAACCTATGATTTCACAAAATCGTTCCTTATTATCACAAAATGCTATAGCATGCATTGCATTATATATTTGCCATCCAGCTTATTTAACCCGTTGATTTGTAATAATGTGGTACGAAATTTGTTAGAAATTGATTGTCTCCGGTGATTGCAGATTGATCTATATAATATGAAGAATGTTATCTATAGGCCTGCAGATTTACAGGACATAATAACGTTACTTTTTCAGGTCTCAAAAACACCAAAATTAATGAAAATTTAAATGAAATATTCATGAATTATGTGTTATGTAAGACCCTGTTATGTAAGACCCTCAAAATGTTACTTTGTCGATTTTGTCACGAACCCCTCCAGGCCTCTGCCCCCAGATCGCCAAATTTCAAAAAGTCCACTTTTTAAAACCTATTATTTCACTAAAATCGTCCCTAATTATTGCGAAATGCTATGCATTACATTTGTTTTGCCCGCTCTTCTACCCGTTGATTTTTAATAATGTGCTACGAAATCTGTTGGAAATTATCAGCTCCAGTGATTGTAGACCTACAAATGTAAAGGAATTATAATTTCATCGGGTGGATTCAATGGGGAGACCCCCCTAAAATTATAAAAGAAATGGAGAAAAAAGAAAAATCATCAAAGTTTGTCTGAGAGTGCCATTTCCGGCCACTTTGAGGTGCCATAATTATAAATGTTCTTACCTCAGCCCCAACCATGGTGGGGCTGAGGTAGTATTGACCATCTGTCTGTGCAACTTTCTCCCTTTACCCCACCCTCTATTTCTCATGATTTACTGTAGGTCCCTAGACAACACTCAAATGAATGAAAATTTAAATAGGATATTACAAATTATGGATTTTAGAAATCCATTAAAATAGGCCCTCAAAAATGCTAATTTTTCAAAGCTTCCAGAAGATTCGCCCCACCCTCGCGGGAATCCCTAGGCAGTCGCCCATCGTAAAGTCCACGCAAAACGCATCTCCCCATCGAAAATCCTGCCTACGGGCCTAGACCTTGAACTTGTAGTATCATGTACGGCAACAAGAAAAAAAAATTTCACAATTGTTAATTTGGCATTAGGTACGACGTAACGCAGTAAGTCACCGAGTTGGAAAAATATAATACAGATTATTAGTAAACCTTGTATATGACCTTGTAGTATAGTCATTGATAATACGCAACATGCTACAATATGTTTTTGTATTCATTAAAAGTTATAACAGAGTTGAATGAAACAAGTTATTACGAAGTGCGACAGCTTTGCGTATTACAACGTGAAAAAGTTAAGGTTAGGTAGCCTATTACACAACATAATATGTATAAACAAGAAACACACACACACACACACACACACACACACACACACAAGACGAGCGATCATTTTTTTTTTCACGCTAACCGCCTGGGGTGGCTAGCCACGCTATTCACCAGGAGTACAGGAGTTTTGTGAGAGAGAAAGTTTGCGAATGGGGACTTCACCATTTGGCATATACCCCATGATTAAAAATGAAGTCACGAGACCAAGAAACCAGATGAAAAACTCCACCTTGAAGAATATTGTTGGTAGACCCCGATTAATCAATAAAATAAAATAATTAAACCACAGTTCAGAGTCGGTTGCCTTTTACATGCTGCTTGTCTGCCTTTTTGCCTTCGCAAAGTGCAGTGATATCTTCCATATTGAGAGCATTTTGTTGTAAGTTAAACAGTTCAACCGAACGACATTCCATTTATTCACCAATAAAAAAATATTTTCCTCTCTTAAGAAAAAAGAAATTATAAACGTCGTTGTAGAATTTAGAAACAACAGTAAACGGAGACCCTCCCTTCACATTCCTAGATGGAATTTACTACTTTCCTGTAAATACTTCATACTGGGTCGAGTTCAAACTCATTAGTACCATGCATCCATGATTCGAATCTCTATAATGTCAAAATGTTTCTGAAGTAAAAAATTGATGCGCATGTTACTTGTTAGTGTTGCATTCTATAAAAATAATCAGTCTGATACTCTGATTTTTTTTTTGTTATTGATGCCACTTCTTAAAGGGGGAATCTACAATGAAAATTTAAATGAACTTATTAGGCGTTTGCTTTGTCAAGCTAAGGAGTGATTCGTAAAACCACAAACCAATACAGCATACTGTATTAGGCCTATGTAGTGACGACTGGCTGATTTGAAGTTATTTGATAGTTTTTTTTTAATTATTTAAATACAATATGTCGCGTTAATTCATTGTTTTAAAATGCCAAAATTGAATAAGATTTTAATAAACATTCTCGATGACTTTCAAATATTAAAAAAAAAAAAAATAAAACAATATATGATGTAGGTCAAGAAAAACTAAAATAAGATGAGGGTGTCGACGTAAAGATAGTCTTTTTTTTGTTTTTGTTATTTTGCCTGTGCAATTTTTTTCTCAACAATGCTCCTTAACACAAAGTGAGTAGATAAATTAAACAAGGAAAAAAGAAATGGCAAACAAGAGAAACTGCAAATTAACTGATACTGAGGCTACGTTCAAATTGTATAATGACAAATGAGAACAAGTATCACATAATCGAAACAAAAATTGCGGATCGAGAACGTTGCTTAAATAATATTAATAAGACTAAGGCAATGTGGTTGGGATCTTTGAGAAATAATGTTGATGAACCTTTTAATTTAGATTGGGTAAAAGAATTGAATTCACTTGGAATTTACATTGGTCATGACAAAGCAAATTGTGCAGTACGCAATTGGGCGCAAAGGATGGTTAATTTAGAAAAAGTGTTAAAGCAATGGAAAAAAAGAAACCTTACAGTATTTGGAAAAGTAACAATCATAAAAACGTTAGGACTTTTAAAAATAATCTATAATGCAAGTGTGATTGAAACTCCTGATTTATATTGTTAAACAGATTTATAAACTAATAGCAGATTTTATTTGGAACGGTAAAAAAGCAAAGATCAAAAGAATATCTTTGATTGGTGACTATTCACAAGGAGGTATTAAACTAGCAGACTTCATATCACAAGTAAAAGCCTTAAAATATGCATGGTACAAACTACTTTTTCATTCCAAAGAAGGTATTTGGAAAGTTATTATAAGATGGTATCTTTCAAAGATTGGTCCTGATAACTTACTCTGTAGAATAACAAGTGTTGATATGTTAGATAAAAATACAAAGATAAATATACCATAATTTTACAAAGACGTTTTACTCTCATTGTCAGAATTTAATGTTATAAATCAAAGTAATCCCATTAACTATTAAGATATTATCAAACAAAATATATGGTGTAATTGTCTGATTAAGTGTAGAATAAAATCCATCTGGTATAAACAATGGATCGACTCTGGATTCATGAACATTAACGATACTTTTATGGTTAATACATGGAAAAATTACTCGGAAATTGTTGGTAAACTTAAGGGTAATGCCAATTGGATGATTGAATATTTGAACATCTTAAATGCTATTCCACACATTGGAAAATTTGTATTAATTCATATAAAGGAAATTCACTTGCCCTCGATACATTACAGCAAAATAATGTGCTTAAGACTGTCAAAACAAAAGAATTGTTTATAATCACTTTGTATCAAATGTTTATGTTATTCCATCCTCTCAGAGCAGATGGGAAGATGATTTCAATGTTGATAACTGGTCAATTGCATGGAAAAACAAAATTCATTTAATTGATGAATTCAAAATTACTCAATTTAATCTCAAACTTTTACATAGAATTATCCCAGCAAACCAGAGGCTATTTAAATGGAAAATAAAAGCAACTGATATTTGTACAGTTTGCAAAATTCCTGAAGATGATGAACATCTTTTTTTTTCCTGTATTAAAGTTAATACTTTTTGGAATAAAATCAATAATATTATGTCAAATTTTGTAACATTGAAGTCAACTTTAAACTTATTATCTTGGGATGTCAAAAAAGGCTTGCTAATTGGTTGTAATATATGGGGGCATTTAGCATTTACAAGAGAAAAATTCTATTAGAAAATGACCAGTGGGGTAGTAGATCTCTATATGCTCTATTTATCGCCGAGATAAAATGGAGGATCAACTGCAATAATAAGATATTTCTATCTGTTACATCCAGGGATCTAAAGTGTTTGTACGACTTGTTAGATACGCATAGATAACATTCATATACTGTATTTGGCTGTTAGAATTTTGGTGCCATGATTTTCTGTATCACTGATGTAAAAAACCAATAAATTAACAATACAAATAAACAATATAATAGAAAATAAATTAAAAAAAAAATACTTAAAAAGGTGAAAATATTAACGTTGAAAAAAAAAAATAATAATACACTTATTGATGATGTTCGGTCATTTTATTGAATTTGATTTGAATCTTCTGTTGTTTTGATAGAATGGTTTTTTTTTGTGTTTTTTTTTTTGGTTTTTTTTTGTGATAAATAAAAGTGGTGGTTTTACTACAAGAGATAAAAATAATAAAAAAATAATTATGTTTCAGAAAAAAAGTATATTACAGTATACCTATTGAGATTGAATGACAAATGACCTGTAGAATATTTAAAAAGATTATTTAATATTCTTTATTTATGATATCCTGTATGTAATGTGATGACTATAAAATGAAATTTGAATATGAAATTTTGATTTTGAATAAAGGTGTGGTATAAACACAAAAGAGAGAGAAAAAAAATTCTGTGGCTCTGCTTACGCCTGATGCGTAGGCAAAATTACAGGCTACGCTTAAGGAGTGCGGTATCGCTCATTATTCGGATCTTGAACTGCAGTTTAATTAGAAATTTACTGCAGCGAGTTCTCTAATTGAACTGCAGTTCAAGATCCGAATAATGAGCGATACCGCACTCCATAAGCGTAGTCTGTAATTTTGCCTACGCATCAGGCGTAAGCAGAGCCACAGGGTTTTATAAAATTATGTTCCGGTAATCTAGAGAAAATGGCTGATTTTGCCTTAGATTGGTTCATTAATACAAAACAGAATTTAAAACATGGGGAAAAAATAAAGAAAAAATGGGAAGAAACAAAACCTATCTCAAAATGATTCTGCGTTTCATTAATAAATAATTTCATCTGAATCACTAGTTTACTTGGATCATCAAAAAGTTACGATATGTCAGGTATCGACAATATATTGTTTGGTCTTTATTCTGGCTTGGTTTGGTGGTTCGGTGTAAGCATCGTTATATTATTTCAGTGATTACAGTTTGCTAAGTTTGCTTATTAACTTTATTAGTTTTCATTGCGTAAAATATCACATGTTAACTTGTATTAGAAACGCAATAGTCTTACAGATACTTAATTCAGACCTAATTTATGTCTACTTTTTAAATTTAAGATAAATTTGTTTTAATATATTTTGACTGATTACTTCATTAATATATAATATTAGCCATGTCTGGGTTTCTAGGGTCTCTTGATACATAAGGCGCTGTGGCTCTCATGGCAGTCTTTGGAGTCTGTGTTCAAATGCATACAAGTATGTGTTTTTTGTTTGTTTGTTTGTTTTTTTTTTAAGCGTGTACACAAACAACCATGAGTAGAAAAATATTGTTATTTCGCAGGCGAGACACAGTTTGTGTCAAACTTGCGCCAGACAAGTTTATCATGCATACCAGTACCATATTTCTGCTTTCACGTTTCTGCTTGCGTGAAAAATGAGTAGACGCTCCATCGAGTACAGAACACATTATTATTCATAAATTGGAATTTTAAGTGAAAAAAGGGGCATTTTATGAGTTATTTTGTTAAAGACAACACTTCATGAAGTAGCGGGCGTCGTCAACAATGCTGTTTTGTCGAAAAAAGATTCCATAATAACTAAAACAAAAAACATCAATCAGCAAAGTAAAGCATGCCGACATTTATTGTTTACGAGGCGAATTTGTAGCCTGGTACGGATAATGTTTGCCTACCATTTTCAGGAAGGCAAGCATGTTATGTTGTGAAGGGGAATGACATAAGAGTGATATTATACTGTATTTAAAATTAGTAATCTTTGGCCTATGTATTATTAAACTAAAATAAACATGACTTAACAAGTTCTGTTTTTTGTAATGTAATATGGCGAAGACAAAACAAACTAGTAACTCCTTTCGGAAATAATGGGCAAAATATGTATTAAAGTTAACATTTTCTAATAAACTTTACATACCTAATACATCATCATGCTTAATTGTTCTTTTTTTCCCATTTCCGACGATTTGATGCTGATTTCTTAATACTAATCTTTAAACAAATGTAGACTTAAACTCCTCTAACTTCATAATGAAATTTTATACATTTTTAGAGTTTTAATTTTACTGTTCAACACTGTATTAATAACTAATATTTTTTTGTGAGGAGTGACTGGTTTGACTTATCTTGCCATATTTCTCTGTTGTTTACGTCATCAAAGGATTGTCAGGATATGTATTTAAAATGACAAGAATAGTAAACAAAATTGAATGCTTTGCGACTTTTCTTGGTATCAAAACCTTTCAATCACAGATACTATATTTCATAACTTGTGGATTGTCACTTACAACGTTTGAAGACTTGCCAAATCCTTGAAGACGCCTGACTGTATTGTAGCTATTTCGTTATTTCGCAAATCCCTTTTAAAAAAGAAAAAAACAAACTAGTGGATTAATACACATATACAATAGATTATCCTTAAAATTTTATATAAGATACACACAAAATTAAAATATATGTTGAAGAAAATTAAGAATGAACATTAAAAGGTATCAATAATAGAAGAGAGTAAGAATTAATAATAAAATGGGATGTTAAAATTAATTGTTTAATTAAAGAAATCCTTTGGATTAAGAATTTAAAGAATGTAGGAAAAATGGCCCCAGCTATTACTTTTTGTGTTACACTTTGCTATCCTGGTCAATCAGGAAGCGTAAAGTTGACATTGTGAGCGTGAGTTGACATTCACAAAAGTGTGAAGTAAGAATCCGGAAGTGTAAGTTGACATTATGTCACATTCGTGATATGACGTGATTGTACTACTACCCGTAAACTCGGTCGTGTGTGGTACGATGCATTGCTAGCCAATTCGTCATTATATATCAGGCGCACAGTTCCGAAAGTTGGAAGTTAAAATTAAATAGAGTAGAAGTGGCAATGGATCAACTCAACAGTTGAACTCAGCTCAGGTCGAGACTGTTTTGCTTGCAATGGTTGTTCCCGTTTGTTTTTTTTACCCTAACTCGGTGGTTTTGGAGTTGATGCTAGCTTATTAACAATATCAATCATCAGTCAGTCTGCACAAATTGAAAAGCCTGAATAATAATAATAAAAAGCACAGTTTCTGTTCAATTTGGCAGTAGACACACGCTCCCGATGGAAGCCTATTTTTTTTTTCAATCTTCAAAACATTTACATGATATATTTATTTATTTATTTATTTCTATTTATTTCGGTATACAATTTACAGCGAATTACTGAATTTGATTACATTACAATATAAAAACATACAAATACATTTGGAAAAAAAAGCATTGATATGGATTACTACGGTATACTGTACACATTAAAATTAAAAAACCACCTGGAAGCATGTGAAATGATAATACAGTAGGCCTATTTCCTGTAAACAATCATTGGCTTTTGTACTTAAACTTAAAATTGCACATTGTTTTATATAAACCTTAACCCATCAATTTAAAAAGGGAAACAATTTTAATTATATGGAACCCGATGACATTGATATTGTCATAGTAATTGTTACCGTATTTGCTGAAGTATCGCTATTGTTACTATGACATTGTTAATGACATTGATTTACCATATAATTAAAAAAGTATTAATAAATTGAGTAAATATAGTTTGTATAGGAGCGATAGTTTGTATTGGAGCGAGCCAAATGGCCGAGCGGTTAAAGCAGGGGCACCGTGATCATAGCCAACAACATCGGCAGGGGTTCGCGGCCGGCTCGCTCCTATAGTTCTGGTGGAGGAACAAGTCTTCTCGGATAAGGACTATAAACCGTAGGCCCAGTGTACACAAATGCTCATGTGCACTTTAAAGAACCCAGTACATCTTTCGAGATGAGTAGGGGGTTACCCCGGTGTACTGGTTCATGGCCCCTGTCGTGGACAGATGAAAGTGCGCCGGTTTACTGGCTGCTGAAGACATGAAGTGACCCTTAGGGGAGGAGAAAGTTATTGTAAAGTGCAACATCTAGTCCCGAGCGCATAGAGACCATGTATTATGCGCTATATAAGTCTCCAACCATATAAGTCTCCAACCATATAATACCAGTGCATGAATATGAACGAAAACTGGTACCGGTACTCAAAGGCTATCAAAAATATTTCATTCAAATAAAGAAAAAAGAAACAACACACACACACAAAACAATACGTGTTTACGTTTTCTTTGCAAATAATTTGTTATAATTTCCTAATCGATGATCAAATGTAATCAATTGAATGTATTTTATTGCTTCAAAATTCATCATACTCATGACTTTACAGAACAAATGTATCGTGGCTATTGTAGAAACAGGAGTAGCATAAGTTTGGTGTAAGTAGTAGTTTAAATTAAGTTTGTATTTTGTTTATTGTATGGTGTTTTGAGTAAGGGGTTTGCTTCCTTGGCAGTCTATTGGTAATACACCCGATGCATTAGGCAGTGACAGAGGCTACTGCTGTATCGAATATGCCGGCGAGATGTCTGTGTACCTTCACTTGTGAAAGTAGACCTATTCCTGACTCAGTCGATGAATTTCCCCTAAACTTAACACTTATGGTGTTTTTGTGTAAGGGGTACGTCTTCGAACTCGAAATAGAGCTGCTTCCTTAGAAGTCTAGTGGTAATTAGAATAATAATAATAATAATAATAATAATAATAATAATAATAATAAATATTAATATTAATAATAACAATAATAATATTAATAATAACTTTTTTTCATTATGTTATATTTTAATTAATGTATTTGAAATTGTTAAATAAATTGTTAATTGATTATTGATAATATGATGCTTTAATATCGAATTTGAAATAACCTTGATACAAAGCTTTGTCTACACTAGCAACTTTTATGTGACAAACAATTTTGATGTGCCCATACTTGGGAACAATTACGTCATATCACATGCTATCAACTCTTATTTTCCATCACATTTTATGTGACGCTTCTTTGATGAAATTTGATAGTGTAGACAA
>NW_022709551.1:0-2135 GCF_011630105.1 Anneissia japonica | reverse complement strand
AAGCTTACACCCCAGTCACCCCTCCCCACCCCACCCATTAAAATGTCTGAAGCAAAAAATTCATATCAAGTAGTTAAAAATCACCTCATAAAACCTTATTGATGGGGGCCAGGTTTGTAGCGAAGGCCTTGAAAGAAGTCGATTTGATATTGTAAAAGACTCATCCATGAGTCAACTGCTGTCAAAAAATAATTCTGCAGATCTGTTGTTCTGCCAGGAACACTAAATGTTGTATTACTGGAAAAACTGTACTTCCAATTGGAATGAATTCAATTACAAGTACAGGTAACAGGCTGATGGCTTTTGGTCACAGGGGAAGTCAATTCAATGGCGGCACTAGGATATGCTTGACAGGAGAGGGGAAAGTTCCCGATGGGAAGGGCCCACAATGTAGGAATCTGACAGGCTTATTTTAATTATTTAAAGAGGCATTTAAAAAAATGCATTGACCAACAAACATTACAACTACCACAACCCAATCACTACTGTACATGTACCACCAACACCAAGATAAAACCAATTCTCATATATGTTTAGTCAAACTACAGTATTTTACAACAGGCCTACAGTATTACACTGAGAGCTTTTTTACACAGTATTCTATGATGTTCATCATTACACAATAAACAGTTTTGTATCTAAATCTGTCAAACGATGTTTATTTTTGGTTAAATGTGAAATGCCAATGGCCATAATGATCAGCTTAAAACAGAGTTGGATAGATCAACCTCGTAAAATGTTTGACTACAGAGTACATAAATTATAGTAAAACATTCAGATTCTATTTTGTACAAGCAGCTATTACATAGGCCTACAGGCCTGTACAGTACCAGTATTACATTTTTCAAGGCGAATGAAAACAAATATTTTTAAAAATACTAATACAAAAAAAAAAACATGAATTAATGTCAGTTGTAAACACATTAAATAATCAAAAAATATCAAATAGGGTTTGTACAAACTTTTAGATTGTAGAGTATTGGATATATCATTTTTAAACTGCATGGATATAGATTAAGTGTAGGTTGAAAGAACTGCTACAGTAGTTGTATTACAGTAGTTGTATTGTGTTACTGTAGTGTAGGAGGTAGCTATAAATGACACTGATCAGCAGACTAAGTACTGTATTTACTTGCAATCAATATGTACAAATTATGTGGTGCACAGTATCGCTTTGGCTATTAATTGGGAGGTCGTGGGTTCGGGACCGATATTGGCCATATTATGTCCATAAGCAAGACACATTAGCTATGAATGATAGCCAACTTTCATTCAGGAATACTGGACACTGGTCAAAAGTGAATAATGATTAAATTTGGAATGCAATAGATGCTGAAATCCTGAATACTGTACTGTACAGTAGCTACCAGATCTTAAAATTCTTTCAGGATTGCTGGGCCCTTCACCATACCTACAGTACTAGTACGGCAGCTTAGGGCCATATTTGGACTTAATGTGGACGTTCCGGACAAAAGCACCAATTCTTTTTTACATGCTCCTTATGGTCATAGCATTCAATTTTTGGTAGGAACCACCTCATCCGAGGTCATTATGGCGGCCATCTTGGATTTCAAAATGGCCGCCTAATAAAACCTATGTTTATCTATATCTCCGCTTCTAAACCACTTGGAATTATAATTCTAATGTCTAAGAGTATGTTTATATGATCACGGAATACCATCATATCATTTTTGACCTGGTCAGATTGCCACAAATGGGTCATGTAAGGTCATTCAAGGTCATTCAAGGTCAAATATTTTATGGTATCTTTAAAATTACGTAATTGTCAAATTTTACATTAGAATCATACCCAGGCTCTCAGAATTCAAACTTTTTACTATGAACTACAATATTTCATTCGAGGTCATTTTGGCCGCCATCTTAAATTTCAAAATGGCTGCCACGCAAAACCTATATTTATCAATATATCGGCTTTTAGACAACTTCCAATAAGAATTATGATGTCTAAAAATATATTTTTATGGTCAAGGATCTATAGCACTTGTGACATGGTCAGATGGTCATTTAAAGTCATTCAATTTCATTTCTCTGTTAAATACGTAGAAAATGTTAATACTTTGTAAGTGGTCGTGTTTTACAGCAAAATCATACATAAGCTCACAAAATTCAATTTT
>NW_022709550.1:0-618 GCF_011630105.1 Anneissia japonica | reverse complement strand
TATTTTTTTCTTTTTTAAATTTATTTATTCCGAAAGTGTACTTTCTATCACATATAATTCCACTGTCTTAGTTAGGCCTAGTCTTATGCCTCATCGTCCCCCGCTACACAGTACATCAGGAGCCCCTCCCCCATACAGTGTACAGACGTCTGCTAGGTAACAGCGTGATTGCACCTTCCTTCCCAGGTGTTCATGTAACATTGACATAATTGTTAGCTAACCAGTTGTGTGAATTTCTTTGTGAAAATGAGTGCATCATTTGCATCCCCTCTTGGAAAGAGGGATTCGAAATAATTGTCTCCATATCTTCGCTAATTAAATTAATCACCGTAATTTAGCTTATACTTATGAATTTAGGGAGCACTTAAAATGTGAAATAATCATTTCACTACCCAACAAACTCCGAAATTTATTCATTCATTAGGCCTACATAATAGTTTAATATTGCTGTACTATATACTCCAACATCACTGGCGCATGGTAACAACCAACTGACTGCAGACCATTTCCGGTCACACATTACTCTCCATAACCCTCTAGTTCCGTCACCTCTGGATGGTGTTAGTACTATTACTATAGTATTATCAAGAGTCGACAGAAACGTTGGAAGCTATGCCT
>NW_022709549.1:0-504 GCF_011630105.1 Anneissia japonica | reverse complement strand
TTTAAGAAGTTTTGTCTTGTATTAACTTAAAATAATGAATCTTCCTGTAGGCCTATGTAAAAAAAAATAGAGTTGCCTGTTACAAAATAAAGTAGAAGCTGAACTTCTTCTTGACTCTCATCTTGTACTATTTTTACTACATGGCTAAAAAATCACAATTATTGTCATTACTACAACTGACAGGGCCATCGTTAAATTAAGTCAGATTCCAAAATATAGCATCATATTGAATACGTCATCTGACGTCATGGGAACCTAAACTTCACTCAAAATTTTAAAAGAATCGTACTGATTCACAAATAGAATCCTGCAGCGGTGCCTAAATGCATTCTTCATTAGAATCAAATTGATGATGGGTGACGATCATTTTGATTCAGGACTAGAATCAAATAGGTATTAACTGTGATCCTGTCATATAATCAATATGATTGTGTCACAAAATCAAATTGATTCTACAATAGAATCAATACGATTCTGTCACGATATCTAAAATGATTATATGAT
>NW_022709548.1:0-542 GCF_011630105.1 Anneissia japonica | reverse complement strand
ACACCAGGGAGGCCGACGGCGCGACCTGGTCGAGGTGGAGACGCTCGTCGCGGGACTCGAGGCAGAGTAGAAATCCTCCTTTCCCCCGAGCATCAGCAACCCCCTCCTGTTTCCCCCCGCGCTGAGATAGTGCGACCAAGGGGGCCCCTTTCCCACCCCCTACCAGACACTGCCCGCGAGGCCCGCGGAGTTGAGGCACCATCGCCGCTCCGCGTCTCATCACCAGACGGGTAGGCCCGACCCGGTCTCGGCCTCAGGCCCGCCTCATCCTTGAGGGTGTTCTTTTTCTTGGTTTTGGGTATGTGTTGTCGGCGCCGTCTGTGAAGTAAAATTGTATAAGTGTTGCCGTGTGCTCGCGTAATCGGTATTAGATCTGCATTGTCGCATTTGCTTTTTGTGTAAAATTGCATTGTGTTTCTTTTCCTTTTCTATGTGCTTTTGGTGGAATTGAATATGTGTGCTTTCCGTTCATCGCGAATAAATGTGCTTTGTGTTGAACTGTTTCCCGCTTCGCTTCGTCATTTCTTTCATTGAATCCTCAT
>NW_022709547.1:0-535 GCF_011630105.1 Anneissia japonica | reverse complement strand
TGTAATACTTTAATGATTTATATTATATTTATTCAACAGTGTTAACGGCTAACTCCCTTCAATATACATTTCAAATATAATAATAATATTTAAAATATTTATAATAAATAATAAAAGACCTAATAATAATAATAATAATAATAATAGACATGTCTAATAATAATGATGATAAATAATAATATTTTTGATGGTAATTTTGAGGATGAAAATAAACAAATAGGTATATACTGTAATAATAACACTGCAACAGTGCTCTCATAGGAATATAGGATGTTATTATCGTATCAGGCATTGTCCTTCAATTGAACGAAAAGTTCCTTTTTCAGTTGTATGAGAAAAGTGTCCCGCTATCAAGGCAAGCATCATGCCGATAGACCATACATACCTTTACGATATAACCACAAATTTAACCCTAGTTAAATAAATTAAAAGGCAAGAAGACTTGAAAAACAACAAGGCTGTGGGGAAGCAATGGCTGAATCGTGGTAGATACAGCTATGTAAACGTAAGTAAACAACCAGAACTAGAACCAGAG
>NW_022709546.1:0-521 GCF_011630105.1 Anneissia japonica | reverse complement strand
GCGAAGCGTTAGGATATTTGTCACTCTGCATGTTATATTTGAACTGTGCTGGTAGCGAAACATATAAGTCAGGCCATTTTATGTTCATTTCTTTTTGTCTTGTGGGGGGGGGGGGTCACCCACATTAATTTTTTTCTGTTTTCATTATCGTTCAGTTTATCATCAGGAATAAGAAATATTGAATCCCAACGCGTTGTAAAACATTTTGAAATTTTCCCACCAGCCGAAGACCTTTACAGAAACTCTGGAAACGCGTTGTACATGCAAATCCAGCACAATGCAGCACTACATATACAGTGTTTAATAAGGACATGATGGAACATCTTAGGTTACCTGTAGCTTTTCAACGAATAAAGTCCTAAAAAAGTCCCGTCGGAGGCATTTTATTGCCCAATAGGACTTTACTTTTTGAAAAGCTACAGGGTAGCCTACGATGTTCCATCATGTCCTTATTAAACACTTTATATGTACCTTTGATAATTTATATTATATTTATTCAGCAGTGTTAACGGCTAATTTCC
>NW_022709545.1:0-820 GCF_011630105.1 Anneissia japonica | reverse complement strand
GGGGGCTTTCCAATGCAAACGACCAATCAGTGACGCCGAAGCCTGTCGGTGATAAAGTAGCGATTTTATAGAAACCAGGTTTAAGTGAGCATCTTAAAGTCATTTTTATTAAATTTTCTTCGCATTTACAAATTTAAATAGATGTGCCATGTTTCAATAAAAGAATGCAGTACAATGAATGTCAATAAATTATCATACTTGGCCATTTCTTTTAGGTCCAATCTGCCATCCTTATTCACGTCGAATTTCTCTAACTATAGTAGATTATGAATTAAACATAATGCATTGTATCAATAATGATGCATATTAAACATTAATAGATAAACAGTTCAATCATTTTATATTCGGCCTATTATTGATGTTGAGTAATTTTTCATTTATATTTTTTTTCGAAACTATGACCTTTATGATCAAGTTGGAGACGAATTGTGGCACCCCGATGAGCTCTGGAATTTAGTTAATGTTATTAGAAAGACAATAAATATTTTTATTCATTCATTTCATTGGTTGTTCTCCCACCGTTTTCAATAAAGTTTAGTTAAGTATTGAAAGAGACCTCTACGGCGATAAGTGTTTGGCATCCATCATTAGTTGACGTATACGAGGGTTCGGTCAATCAAGACGTGGTTGGAAGACACACGCACTCTGCCTGCCTACTTAGACTCATAAATACTTACAATACTGTTTTTGAATTCTTTGACCGATCCAGTAATTTCTTTATCCCTCATCAAATCTTTAAGAAAATTCTAAAAAAGAAAAACAGAAAAAAAACACAGCTTGTTAATAATGTACAGTATGCTGTAACTCTATCTATAGTTGA
>NW_022709544.1:0-555 GCF_011630105.1 Anneissia japonica | reverse complement strand
ATAATTAATTCATTAATGCATTATATTTGCTAAAAGTTATTAAAAATAACTAATCGTTTTGAACTCAATTGATATCTTTCAAATATGTAAAGATAAATTAGTTCAGCACTGTTTAATATTTACGTATGCAGTAAATCACATTTTTATACTTCTCAGTACCTACAACACTACAGCCCACTACATCAGTGACAACTGAGGGTACGTTGTTAACTCCTTATTATGTTATATATGATAAATGTTATCAAAAATAGAAAAAAATACTAATTTCATTGTTTTATGCCTTTTATAAGTATGGTATGTTATAATTTAGGAACAGTTTAATATTCACATATGAAAGTAAATAACATTGTATTATTCTAAGAAGCTACAACAACAGCACCGCGACAACATCTTTAACAAGATATGGTACGCTCTTTAACTTATTAATATGTTATTTAGGTTAAAAGTTATCACTATCAACTAAAAGTTATTGAATTTCATTGTTTTATATCTGAAACATAGGTTAAAATAAATTAGCTGCTGTTTAATCGAAACATTAGCAGTAATTCGCATGTT
>NW_022709543.1:0-1780 GCF_011630105.1 Anneissia japonica | reverse complement strand
TTGTTTTGTTTACATTTTAAGTTTAGGTTTGGATTATAAAACATATTCCAAATAGATACCTATTATTATGATCAGGGCCTGCTGTGATGAAGGTTATCAACTAGAGTAATATCAAAATATACTGTGGATACAGTAGGCCTGTAATTAATATTAACATTGTATACTGCACAATACTTCTGTTTTTAATAACTAAAATAAAAAATATGTTCATGTTTTAGGTACATTTAACAATACTAATAAATTATTTTCCTAAAGATGCAGACATCAAAATCACCTTAGAATGGCTTTAAATTATTTAAAAATTAAAATATTTCTCATGATTTTAATTGACAAAAGACCATTTTCTTTCTTATTTTTACTTGTATAGTCTAATTTTTCATTCATTTTAAAAATTGTTTTAAGTTTTCAAAATGCTCAGGACATGATATAATTTCTATATAAAACACGTTATATTTTCATTGCGGATTTTTTGGGCTCAGTACGGACTCTAAACGTATGCATTTTCTTTTAGTTTTAAGGCGTATGCGGATTTTATAAGTCCGCAATGACGATATAACGTGTTATAAGAATAATGTATTTAAAATACTACCAAGTACAGCTCACTCAGAGTACTGTATAGGCCTACAATCTGCTCTATTTAATAAAAAATTTGTTTCGTTGTATCTTTCAGCAGCCAAGGGTGAAACTCCTAAGAAAGTTAAAAGCTATTATAGATGACATGGACATGGACAAGAAGACATGGACAATTGCCGCTTAAATATTAGTAGAAAATTGCCATTTATATACTCTACGCCTGTAATGCAGAAGGTTCTTGAATATGGTTTTATATAATATAATAAATTTCATGGATGCTTTAATATACATTAAAGACCAAAATGCTGATTTAAACAGGACTTAAATGCGAAGGACTCTAGAATAAGCTTGAATTTGAGGTATGTGTGTTAGTAAGACTTCAGCCAAAAAATATTTTATGGAATACAAGACAAACCCTATGATGCATATAGTTAATGTTTTTGTAATTAAAAATTATGGTTTGTATATCTTGAACTCAACAAGTGTATTTTTTGTAAGTGTACAGGAGTTGATTATATATCCAGTTGTTATTTTACCACAAGGAACAATTTCCATCTAAAAAACATACATAACTGGTAACATTTCTAAATGGGACCAGTTAGAAGCGAAACCAGTTGTTTCTGTATGAAATAATAGTCAAATTGCTGTAGATTTTTATTAGTCTAATAATAGGCAATTGCTATAGATTTTTGTAGTCCAATAATACAGTAGGCAATTGCTGCAGATTTTTAATAGTCCAATAATAGGTAATTGCTGTAGATTTTTAATAGTTCAATAATAGCTGATTTCTGTAGATTTGTAATAGTCCAGTAATAACCAATTTCTGTAGATTTTTAATAGTCCAGTAATAGCCAATGGCTGTAGATTTTTAATAGTCCAGTAATAGCCAAATGCTGTAAATTTTTAATAGTCTAGTAATAGCCAATTGCTGTAGATTTTTAGTAGTCTAATAATAGCAAATTCCTGTAGATTTTAATAGTCCATTAATAGCCAATTGCTGTAGATTTTTAATAGCCAAAACATAGCCAAATTGCGGTAGATTCTAAATAGATAGTTGTAGGTTATAATAGTTTTTTAATAGTCCAGATAGCCAAAAATTCTGTAGATTTTTAAAAGCCTAATAATAGCCAAATTGCTGTAGCTTTTTAATACCCAATAATAGCCAATTGTTGTAGACTTCTGTAAGTCAAATAATAGCCAATTGTTG
>NW_022709542.1:0-940 GCF_011630105.1 Anneissia japonica | reverse complement strand
ACAGTTGTTGGTTATCAAAAAAAGTTACCTAGAAAAAGTAGGGGGAAAAAACCAATCTGATATAGTAAACAGACACAATATTCAAAATCAAATAGACAAAGACAAAATCTAAACATCCCGGGTAGCAATCAAAATTTAATTCCACAGCCCTCGTGCCCAAAACGCGGCACCCTGGCCCCAAAGGTGATTTAAATAATTACTGTATTTAAGAAAGTTAGCCCTTGAGCAATTCATTCCAAGTAAGACTCATCTTGGAGTTAAACATCTTGGAGACAAAGATACCAGACTGTAAACACTATTGTTAGTTCTATTCATGAAGCAATACGTTACACAGATTTATGCAAATCTGCTGATGTTAACTCGATTGACCCGTTCAAAACCAAAATGCTTATTTTTTTCAATATAAATTATAGTAGATGAGATAAAGGAGGAAGATGATGAAATGGAAATTGTAACTTAATAATAACATGCATTAGAATTGTTTTTTTGTAAAAGTTGTATCATACTATTACTACCCTAAAATGGAAAAAATTTTAGTGTATTTTAGGCATCTAGAAAAAATTTCCTGAATGGGGTTTGCAAATTTATATAACTTGGAATTCCTGTTGTTGCTCACATGATCTCTTCATATTGATGTACATTAACAGAAAATATCAAGAAAATAATGTTCATTTCATTTATTTCATTGGCACAAACGGCCCAAAGGCTGTCTCTTATACACATCTAGATGTGTATAAGAGACAGGAACAGTACAGTAAAATTACAAAACAATTATTTACAACATAACCATAAAATTGTAGGGAAATTTAAAATCAGTAAAAAAACAATAATAATCAAGAAAGGCCAATACCAAACAGTTAAAAATTATCGTTCAATCATTAAGTATTGTCTAAGTTTACAAATAAAAGAATTGTACGAACAAATAAAAGCATCATCTTTA
>NW_022709541.1:0-1060 GCF_011630105.1 Anneissia japonica | reverse complement strand
TATTTTCTTACAGCTGATAACCTAGAAAAGCTGGTCAAATCAGTAGCTGAAGAAAATATAACACTGAATTGGCAAGTGATAGATTTGAGTAATATTAACCTATCTTCAATCAGTGGAAGAACATTAGCTTGCCTTGTTAAGATCTCTCCAGACATGATCCATATTGACATGAGTTACTGCAGTTTATCAGGCAGGATTGTTTATGAAATGATAGAAGAATGCTGTGGGATGAATGTAGTATTGAAAAACAAGATGCTTAATCTGTGGGGTAATGACATTTCAGATATTGTAAATCACTTGTGGCAAATTTATTATGACTATTACATATGATTTGTGTAAAACAAACATACACCACATGCTTATAACATACTGTATATATGTATCAATCACATTAATCAATCACATGCTGTTATGTTATATACAAATAGGATAACTATACGTTACAATGCAACTACAATATAATATACAACCAATGCATTCAGTTTTATGTGATTAATATTTGTTTATCGTAGTATCCTTTAAAATTGAGGCAATTGACAAAGTATTGGTTCTGGACCCCTATTACCCCTTTATGTACATATGTTAATATATGCGTTGGCATGCATGTGTGTGTATATTATACTGTATATATTTTTCGTTGTAAGTTGTGAAAAAATGGCGAACCTCAATTTTGTACATTTTTGGTTGGTCAGACGTAGCCAACACAATTTTTTTTATTTGGCCTTAAAAAATGTAATTATGTGTTTCATTAAGTAACTTTGCACTATCAGATTTACTTTGCTAGTAAGTTATATTACATCGGTCGTTTATATCAAATGAATAATTACATACTTATGATTAACTACTGTAGATTATGTTCTGGTTTTAGCAACTGTGCACCTCTGTGTTAAAGCCAGGCTTCAGAGTAATTATTATTATTATTATTATTATAATTATTATTATTATTATTATTTTATTATTATTTTTTTATTATTTTATTACTATTATTATTATTATTTTATTATTATTATTATTTTATTATTATTTTATTATTATTATTATTATTATTTATCATTATTAT
>NW_022709540.1:0-1584 GCF_011630105.1 Anneissia japonica | reverse complement strand
ATACTTTAACACGAATTTTGAAAGTTATATAAAAAAAAAGAGAAAAAAAATTAGTCATGTAAAGTAATTACGTAATGTGCATTATAGAAATGTGTTATATATATGTTAATGTTAATATGCCAATATCGCTAGCCGAAGCTAAACAAGACCAGCTTATGTGCATGAAAAACCCTGCTCACAATAGAACCTGTAGATGCACGTTTAGAACTGATAGAACTACCATAATACTTATTGAACATTATCAGGTTATTGTATACTTGTATGTCAACATGAAAGGAAAGGAATTATCGTACATAGAGCATTTAATAGTCTTAATCAGCTCAGATGGGTCAATTGCCCTTAATTACCATACTTTAACAAATATACACAATTACTGGTACAGTATAATCAAGGAGGAAATGGTATAATTATTAACTAGTTGATTTAAAACTTGCTTCTTAATCTAAAATATTGTATAACTACTTCTTATTGTAAAAAAGGCTCATTTTGATGTGGTGTTGTTAGGTTATTAATTACCTGCTATCAAATAAAAATGAGCATGATAGATAGTTGATTGATTGAGTTTGTTTATTATTGAGTAAAATATATACAAAGCAACAAAAAACACAAAAACTGTGCAACCATAAGACTCAGGTAAAATAGATATCCCAAGAAAGTAAAATATGTATTTTCATTGGGGTCCAAAAAACAACAGTCAATTATATAAAACTGCATTAAAAAAAGGGGAGAAAAAAACGGCGAAGTGGAGACCTAATCGGAGAATTTTAAAACCATGAAATATTAAAATTGCACTTATAAAATTCTTCATATAAATTGAAAAGACAGCATACCGAACTATAGGAATATTTGAATTAGGTAACATGGGAACGGGCATGGAAAGTGCCACGCCAATATTTTTTTTATAAGCACCGCTCTCAAACAAGTGCCTTCATAAGCAAGTGGTTATGACGTTCGCCATGATGTTTAAGAATCCTTGGTTCGAGGCTCGGTGGATGAAAAAAAAATCCTGAATTACCTAAGTTTGTTATGCATCTGCATACATGAGAAGGTCCTGGGTTCGAATCACAGTTGGGGCACCTATTTTTTTCACACTCACAGATATATAATTATATATATTTACACCATTACCGAATTTTAGTGTTTATTTCTATCATTGTTATTTACCTAGAAAAAGCATTTCTTCAAAGATCTCGGCTTGTTGTAAATTGTCCCAAGAAGAGAGCGCATCATATTGATCTCTGTTAGCTGCCATGCACCAATGACTAGTGCTGTCATGCAATGCGCATGAGTGTGTTTTAATCGTATTTGAATTCCCTACAAAGCCTCAATGGCCTAGTTGGTTAAGGCACCTGCAGACAGCAGAAGGTTCCAAGTTTGAATTTCGGTTGGGGCACCTATTTTTTCACACTCATAGATTCCACTTCATTAGCATTTAATAAAATTATATATACATCAGTACCACAAGACTATTTAGAGTTTATCTCTATCACATCATTATATATATAAATATATATATATATATTCCACTATTTGCATTCACACCTGGGCTGTGTATATATATATTGCCTTGGTTTGGCTCTGTAA
>NW_022709539.1:0-1318 GCF_011630105.1 Anneissia japonica | reverse complement strand
ACATATGTTTTTGTTTTTTTTAATTTTTTTTATTTCTATTTTTTCCAACATCATGAAAGAAAGTTACATAGTACATTGACGGTTGAAAAGAGGCAAACAACAACAAACAACAATATATAAAGGGTAAAGGTAGGAGAAAACTAGTTTGCAGCTTCATTGTGCTGAATTGCGTATGGGCGTGGTCTGTAACTACCAGCAGCCGTGAAGTTTCGTTTATAGTAGCTACAGGGGCTGAAATGAACCATTATATCCGGGTAACCCCCTACACTTCCGAAAGATTCAATATGTTTTTTAAAGTACACACGAGCCAGTTGCATACACTGGGCCTCCATAACATCCCGGTAAACCCTCCTACTCTTCCGAAAGATTTAATAGGTTCTTTAAAGTACACACGAGCCAGGTGTATACACTGGGCCTCCATTTTAAGTCCTTATCTGAGAAGGCTTGGTTCTACCAACCGAACACTGGGCGAGGAGCGGCTGCAACCATCGCCGATGTTAAGGCTGTAGCTAGCGGCGCCCCTGCCTTACCGCTCGGCCACTCGACTCACCTATATTATATAGGCCTATATCAACACTAAGGTGAAAACATTTATTACGGTATGCAAGTAGGAAACGATTACATGTATTATAATAGATCTGGAAAACTCATTAGTGTTTTGCTAACCGACAGGAAGGGACCTTATTATTGGTTGATCAAATGAATTTTCATAAAGCTATAAAATAGAGGTGGGCATCAAATTTGGTCGGAGGGCCAAAGTGAAATTTTGATTCAACTCCAAGGGACGCACCTAAATTTTGATGTTTCAGTGCACTTCCAAAAACCTTCATACACTGTTTTATGGCTACTTTATGCTCATTTCTACTATTACTTTTTACAGAGGATTGGTACCGGGCCGCAAAAACGATGCGTTTTCTAGACAAAGGTGGTTGGCGGGCTGCACACATAGGGTTTGTAAAGTATTTTCGGATGCCGCAAAGAAAAATAAATCACTGGCGGGCCGCACTTTGCCCACATGTGCTATAAAGTAACCATAAACGGTGCACATAAGCCCGCAAACCCCTCAATATTTTTTGGTACTACCGTTTGAAACGTTTTGAATAATTGTAATCGGAGCTGGTGGTGAAGTTTCGATTAATATAGGTACTTTTAAATGGTTTATCACGAGCCGCCCGGCATTGACTATAGTAGCGATCAAAACAAACAACAAGCTACATTACATTCGCCCGATAAGTTTCTAAAGTCAACATCTTACGTAATTGAGTTTCATTACTGTTACGCTATATTATATTCTATGTTTCGAAAAACACATGGACAC
>NW_022709538.1:0-1769 GCF_011630105.1 Anneissia japonica | reverse complement strand
CCAGCTGAGCTCTGACAAATTAGCATTTTGAGCACCTTATAAATGAACTTCTATTCTATTTAATTTTTATTCATTCAGGTGTTGTTAGAGACTTGAGTTGTAACTTCTTTATGTCCTTTACATCTGTAGGCCTACAGATAACATTTAATTGTTCATAATGGATCCAACTCCAAACACTGGAGCTGATATTTTCCAACAAACTTCGTACCACAGTTATTAAAATCAACGGCTTGAAGAGCTGGAAATAATAGCTAGTTTTACTGAATTAAGAGGTTAAGTTAAGTCTGCGTGCGGAGCTAACAAACAGACGCTGGAGCCAGGGGCGCCAGTCGTGGGTCCGATGCCCCCTCGCGCTCGGAGCTTATGGCATTTACGAACTGTTAACTGCATTATCAGAGGACATAGAACGATCCACTGATCAAATATTTCACACAACTTTATGACAAAACCAACATAGATATACATAGGTCAACTTTTGGAACTGATATAACTGTAAAAACTAGAAATTAAAACAAATTCCAATATCTCATGTCCGAAACTTGAGTTGTATGCTATGGAATACTGCATTAGTATACTAGAATTACACAGTTAATGATTACAAATTTATTACATATTTTTTGAGATATGAACATTATACAATGGCCGGTTGGTAACTGACGTTAATTCGGATGTTTTTGTGAGATAATTATAATGTAAATTTATGAATTCTATACTTAATTTAAGCCAGGAAGCTCAAATAGTACAAAATAAGATATCATGTACTACAAAACAATTTAAAACACAAACAGAATTAAATATAAAGCCTATGACAATAAGCCAATAGTGGGTTGTACATTAAATCTCTACAAAACAGAATAATCTTAATAGTTTTGATAAATTATATATTAAGATTATTATGGATTCATCATAAATTCTCCCAGTTGGTAAATTACTGACATAGAGCATAGCCTTATACTACTGAAACTGACATAATGTACATTCTTTAAATTATTAGGAATTTCTTTATTTCATTTGCAAAGAATAAAGGGATATTTGAGGCATAGTTTTATATATTGGTTATATAGTGCCTTTCTTTGCAGATACGAAGCGCTTCTGTCTCTGGTCATTGGATCCACATGCTTAAGTGTTGCTGCTGTAATCAGCGCAGGAGCAAGCAACCCCACCATTTACCCACTTATACTCCTAGGTGGAGAGAAGCAATGCAGATGAGTGCTTGCTCAAGGACACAGCAAAATGCAGTGAGGGAGTCTTGTCTCCCTTCCTATATAATATGAATGACCTTAATATTATTCTTAGTAACTCTAGATATGGATGTGAATTTGCCGAAATGAAATTCAATCATTTAAGTTGTACATTTATAAAATCAATGCACTTCACAAATAAATAAATAAATAAATAAAAACAAATAAATAAATAACAAATAAAAAATTAAAATGTAATGGCATCATTCAAATATTTTGTGATATAAGTAATTCTTTTAAAGTTGAATAGAGAAGGCATGTATTTGAGCTGTTCATTCTTAACTTGAGAGGAATTTTATTCCAAATAATAGCACCCGGGAAAGCAATTCTAAATTTACCACAATTAGCATAACATAAAGGGATTGCTAAATTAAATTCATTGTTAAATTTATGATCAGTAATATCAAAATAATCATTTAAATC
Source organism: Anneissia japonica (assembly GCF_011630105.1). Classification (NCBI taxonomy): domain Eukaryota; kingdom Metazoa; phylum Echinodermata; class Crinoidea; order Comatulida; family Comatulidae; genus Anneissia; species Anneissia japonica. The sequence continues at coordinate 105 of NW_022709538.1, read as the reverse complement.
ATGAGGCAATCTTTTATAAAAATTAAAATAGATCGGAAACAAATTTAGAAACATTTAAGTTGTGAAGCTTGGTTACATCTACAGTAATATAAAGAGAGCAAAATA
>NW_022709537.1:0-2146 GCF_011630105.1 Anneissia japonica | reverse complement strand
CCCAGAATTGTTCATGTTGTATTATGTTTTGTGCACAACATGTAGCCTACTGTAACTACAGACATTTGACACATTGACAGTTTTCAAATTTTCACCATACAGTACAGATAAAAAATACTGCAACTTTTGCTACGCGTAGGCTTCGTGGGCTACGCGTAGGATTAACGTAGTCTACGCGTAGTAAATGCGTAGCATTTACTACGCGTAGGCAAAACCTAGGGTTTGTACACGCATTGGGAGCGTTACACCGCACCCGCAGCGTGCTTCGTACAACATAGCTAGGCTGGATATCGCCGCAGATCGCCGTCTCACTACATTGGTAAATACTGGCCTGAAGGTCAATATCAATGAACATAACTCGCGCAACGGTATATAACTCAGAATTTTATTTTTAAAAAAATCACCAGCAGAGATCGTGCAGTAAGTGTGTGATCATCAGAGAGTGCGAAGCGTGAATGTTTATGAGGGTCTTGTTGTCAAGCTGCTGTTAACCAATCACGAGGCATTAAATTGTTTCTGGAATAAAGTTTCCCGATCGCAACGAGATTGGAGTTTTCGCGCTTGTTGGAATTTCCTGACACACACGCGGGCGTTAGCAGAAATAAAAATTCTTTTTGTTGTTATAATAAATATTAATGTTCAAATTTACTTATTTACATTGTATGTTTTTACTGTGTGTTGTTGACAACTGTCTTGAAATCCTGTGTTGAAAAAGAAATTAATGTATCATTATTTAGAGGAGGACCCTGCAAGTATTTAAATAAATATGCCACATACATGCTTCAGGGGCCCCCACAAGGGCTTCGCCTCCTTGACCCCACCGGGGCCCTTAAGCGGGCCCCTGGACCCCATGCCCTGAAACCCCCCTCCAATTGGCTGAAGCTGCATACGGGCCTGACCTGAGATTTTCTTTTTGAGGGGGATCGACTGGGGTCGATTATTTTTTGGAGGGGAGTTCGCCCCCCCCCACCCTTAGATACGCCACTGAATATGTCCAATCATGAAAGTGAATCCGCTGGATACGCAGTGCAACACAGGCAACATTGTGATTGTGAATGTATATGTGAAGAATATAGTTTGGCGGTTTTAAACGGTATTTAAAATCAAATATTAGAGATATATCAAAGTACAATGTAAATAAGCAGAGTGTAACTACGTAGGCCCACAAGGTTGTAAAACAGGACACATGTGCGGTGCACCGAGGATGAGCTTTGACAAAGGCCTATATTCCGAACACAGTTTTGATGATTTTTTTAATTGTTATTTTATTTTGATTAAAAACCACAACTTGCTTAGCTCAGGCTAAGACCTCATATCTCGTTGACGAGCTGGTTCATCACGTGGCTTGAAGTCTTGCGTCTGGCTGACAACGTACGAGTACTATGATCAAACTGTTTTGTTATGTGATGAAAACGAAACTTCGACTAGCTGAGCCGGGAGCTGAACTTTATAATTTTGAATAAAATTGACCAGTATGTAGAAAATATAATATAGGCCTACTTTTTGTTTATTCTAGTAGGCCTAAATAGTAGAACGTATAAAGTAAAGTATATTTTAACCAAACATCACATTTTATTTAATTTTAAATGGAATTATGAAGAATTGTGTAGGACTACCCTATGTACTACATAGTCTACTGTATTACGTCACTAGATAGTGAAATTAATTATAAACAAAAAATATATCAGCCTGCCTTATCATCTTAATATATTTCCTCCATGCTTATATGAGGAGTTGATTCATTTGTGATCTCTTCCTATTCAAGCTGACGTGAATTATTTTAGCATTCCAACCTTTAATAGAAAAAAAATTAATTAATACAAACCTTCCGGGATTTCACTACCAATCGCCGCCCAGGCCTTGCCCAGACGGTACCATGTGTCATGTGCTTTTTTGTTGCGCAGCAGTAAAAAGACGGCGGGTCTCAAAGTTTATGCAGAGTCAGGGCGATCTTCATTTTCAAGATAGATGGTTGTAGAAAGGCGAAACAATTTGTATTTAAATCATCTACGGACATCAAATAGCAATGATGGTTTGGTAGCACACTCTGCACGTTTTTCCATAGTGGCTGATGGGACATGTTACCTCTGGGATTTATTTTAGGACGAGGCCTAATGCAATGACAATGTCGGTAGGCGCGCTGTCG
>NW_022709536.1:0-976 GCF_011630105.1 Anneissia japonica | reverse complement strand
ACTTTACAAGTGCATATCTTTTTTACTTCAAGTGATCCGATAAGTAAAATTAAAACTTGTATTTGTTATAGATTTTTCTAACTATGCCATATAAAATAATTAACCTAGTAAAAAGGTTAATTATAACATCATATATAATGTTATAATAAATCTATTTTACTATGTACTGTACAATGAACAGATTATATTCTAAAGGCCAACTCAGACAGCGTCGGCCGACGCAGCACGACGCGATTTGTTGTCACGTCGGGTCTGTGTAAGTTGAACGCAGACGCGATGGTGTGTGTCGGGGGCAGTCGCGTAGTAGAATATTAAACGTGTTTAATATTTCTCACGACGGCTTAAGACTGTCCCCGACGATAAATCGGGTCGGGCTGCGTCAGCCGACGCTGTCTGAGTTGGCCTTAAATAATCAATAATTTTAGATATCCTTTACTTAAATTTGATGTAAAAGAGCATATTACTGATTAATTTCTTAATTTAACAACAAATGTTAATTGATGATTAAAGCAAGTCCTTGTCCTCAATGATTCACATTTAAATAACAAAAAGGAAAATGTGAATTAATATCATAAAGATAATTATGATTGCATTTGAAAGATAAATAATGATGGATATGACAGGTTCCTCGACAAAACAGCACCCTTAATTCATTCTGTAAAACTTTGGAATATTCCTACCATCAAATATTCGCAGCACATAGATACATTCACTTATGATACCTTCAAATCTTTAAAAAATCTGATTTAAATTTGCTTTTTATTTACACTTAATTCTTCATATAATTTTGTTTTCATTTAATTATGTTTTGTATGTTATTTATGTGTTTGTTATCTGGACTCCAAAGAAGAACAATGATTGAGTATCCAGAAAAGCCTAGAACTCACGGCGCCACTAGGTCGTAGGTCGATGCGATTCTATGGACAACGCATCCCCACAACGTGTGCGCAACAGATGGTTTTTAATGATGATTTGT
>NW_022709535.1:0-598 GCF_011630105.1 Anneissia japonica | reverse complement strand
GGCTAAAATCAATTACTTTAGGCGACGTTTGTAGACTAACCAACACGTACCAACGTCCGCATGTCTCGCTAGCCTTATCCTACTCTAGGCCTAAACTAGCTAGGATGGTATAGGCCTAGCCTTGAAGGGATGAACGGTCCCAATGAAAAACAACGTCGCTCCTTGATAGCTAACATTGTCTATTTAACATCACAATAATTCATTATTAGACCTATACAGTAGTTGTTTTTTGAATTATACTCCACAAATCTCAGCCGATACCTCGCACAACTCGAGTAACAACTCCACTCCCTAAATCTCATATTGAGATTTAGTTTGTGTAAAGCATCGTGTGTGTATGTTTGTCTTGTGTAAGGGATTGTCACCTACAAGTAGGACAGTGATATATTCGCTATTGACAATCCTTGGCACATGTAGTGTGTGCCTAAATAAATAAATAAATAATAATAATAATTTAAAAAAATAGTAACGTCTCGAATCTATTGTCGTGACGTCATGGCTCGCTGGCTCACACTTGCGATGTCTCGCACTTTTGATCAAATAACACGCTGGCTCGCACTTTGGCAACACTCTTTGGCAGTCAACTCGCCCATAGAAA
>NW_022709534.1:0-1640 GCF_011630105.1 Anneissia japonica | reverse complement strand
CAAGGGAATTCGAACTTCGCGCGGAGGTCTCTCTGAGTCAGCGTCGTCTGCTATTAAAGGATAGCAAAAGAAAATTGAGGGCGCGCTACTTCCTTAAGCCGTAACGCATTAGTAGAAACTGCCGTGACGTGCACGTGTGAATCTTGAGCGACGTCTCGCACACGTACTGCAATCCGTCGTGCAGCGGTTCCGCGAAACGACATCGACCCGGTACGCACGTGTGCATTTCGTCAACGTGGTAGATGGTGTAGCGTTTCGATTTCAGATATCTGTTAAGTGCTAATCTCTCTCTCTTTCTTTTACTCACCAGGCCTCGAGAGGAACCGGTTGCGACCTCGGATGGATGGACGAATACCCGTGGATGAAACAGGCGGCGATGATATCCACTCTGCCCATCTTTCAGCCCAAGAACGTGTCTGTGCTGTTGACTTCGTCGATGACCTCTAGTGATCATTGGTCTCAGGAGTTCGTGTCGTTAAAACACGAGGGTCGTCCGCTGGTCAAGTACATAACGCAGTCGTATCTGTGCGACGCCTGTTCGAAAAAGGCGTCAGAACCGTATGCGCCCATCGGAGGCATCTGATGCCCGAACACATAGACGGAAGCGACGGTAACGTCGTCCAGCAGATGATGAACCTGATAGCGCACGGCAGCTACGAACTGGAGTGCATAGGCATTCCCGTCGGCTCGCATTCCTCTCTGGCGGAGCGTCTCTTTTCCGGGTGTCTTCTTAACAGGCTGTTCTCGGACGAACGCCGTTCGGATCAACGTCACGGCTTCGCTTCCGGGTTGCTGGTTGCCGTCGATCCGACTCCGTCGGACGTAAGCGGTATCGGAATCGTGGCCGGTGCGCTGATGGGCGACGGCGATGTAAGACAGGTGAGTCTGACTGGAGGTATGCGGCGTGCTGCGCGTCTCTTTTCGCATAATCTCCTCAGCGTGTCGGTGGCGTGACCGCGCGGACCGGCGACGTACGCGATCTTGGTCGGTCCCACTTCTTCGCTGTTGCGAACGCTGCACTGGATCTTGGCGACCATCTCGGCCAGGGGGAAGCCGCGAAAGAATGCCACATCGGTTGGTCGTACGTGTTGGTCAGCAACTGCAGCACCGTGTTTCGAATGCTCTGCACTATCCACTGCCTCTGCGGACTCTCGTGCCGTTCGTATTCAGAACCGACGTCCGGATCGAAAGCGATCCTGAACATTTCTATTGCCATCAGCATGATCAACTCTAGCTCTTTCACTTCGCGTTCGTATCCGATCTCCCTCACCGTGGCAGCGTCCATCGCAGCAGCGACGTGAGCCGCTATCGACCGTTTCAGTCTGAATCCCACGAGATCGTCCACCGTGACATCGGTTCCGAACGTGGACTCTCGACCGCACGTTCTCACCACCAGCTCCGCGTGAAGGATCGCCGATTTTTCGATCTCCTCTCTGATCGACCTTTCGTCGATGCGCCACTTCCATCGGAAAAACCTCCGTTTGCACTCCCGCAGATACTCCAGATCGTATCCGATCGGATGAAATGCTCTGCTTAACATCTTGCCGTTTTCTGTGCGTATGCGTTACTTTTTTTCTTCTTCTTCTTCTTCTTCTTCCGCAGATTCTGTCGATGAAACATCACGTTGCGACCGCCGACAG
>NW_022709533.1:0-867 GCF_011630105.1 Anneissia japonica | reverse complement strand
CTTATTATATCTCTATGTTTATTACCCAGTACTCCACCGCGCACGGTAGGTTTGTCTGTTTATCTCATAGAGATATAATAAGAATACTAGAGCGCTAACCGCAATGTATTCGATGTTCGAAATACGCAGAACTGTGTGTGTGTACCATCCAAGATGGCTGTCATAGATTTAGCCAATCAAATTTCGCTAAGCGCCATCATTTGCAATTGCGCCCTCAATTTATTCAGAAGTTCAGTACAGCTAGTTACCCTTATGTTTGAAACTCGAGCGTTGCGGTGTTTGGTTGTAATGTACACGATTTTAATTTTCATTCCTTGGTACTTTATTTTTGAATAAGATGCTCCACTTGGCCTCGTTTTGGCTACAATAGTTTAATAATTTGTTATTACCATTACTCATTATCATTAATGAAATAATAGTCAGTCAGAGGGCTTATTAATAATGTAATATGTATACTAAGCCTGAAGGTGGCGCTTTACTACGACGGCCATCTTGGATGGTACACGTACACAACTCTGCATTGCTGCGCCATCTTGTCAGCACTCCAGTTGTTTAATAGCTCTATGGTTTATCTGTAAACTGTATAGATATTGAGATACTGTACTTTTGTTTTCTGCTTACTGAGTTTATAGCGGGCGTACTTCTACCGCGCTGCGCAGCGCTGCACTGGGTAATAAAAAGAATATACAACCGTTAGTGGGCGTCCTACACAGGCATGACGTTTTTACGAACGGGACTTTGCTCTCTTGTTCTATTTATACTCTTTGATAATAGTCCCAAACTCAAGAAAAAATTTAAGATCGATCATTTTAACCTAAAAGAATTGCCTCAATGTGTATAAATGGTGAATGAATATGTTTGTAATAA
>NW_022709532.1:0-1108 GCF_011630105.1 Anneissia japonica | reverse complement strand
AACTGGGTAATCCTAGATACAAAGTCAAAATTAAATATAGCATAATACAAGTGATATGGATTATACCAAGGTGTACATAAAGTAATGAAACGGGAATACGGTCGTATGAAAAAAAGTCAAGTGTGTGTGAACGTGTAATCGCTCAGAATACCCATGTCACGATTAAGGCCTAAAATGTGAGTATTGAATCTGATAATGAGTTTGAGCTCTGAGCGTCTTCTATGGTTAAGAGATGGAAAATTCCAATTCCAGTTTCGCCTATATAAGTGCCATGATCACAGATATTGCACATGATGAGATATATGACGTTCGAAGAGTCACAGGTGAGGGGAGGGGGATTGATAGAAGAAGAGGTATGTGGGAGCCTAACAACGCTGTAAGTGACGATGTGCTTGCATACTTTACAGCGTGGTTTGTTGCATTTAATATTACCATGGGAAGTCGGGTTAGGGAGTAAATTGGACGACGTGAGGATAGACTTGAGGTTGGGGGGTTGGCGGTTAGCGAGTAAGGGTATCCCAACCCCCCCCCCCCTTACTAATTTTGACTTCTGCATCTCATTTGTATTTAGGCTTACCCAGTTTACTTTGTTTTTGTTTATTTTGTTAATGGTGTAATTGTTATTATTATTATTATTATATTTATTATTATTATTATTATTATTATTATTATTATTATTATTATTATTATTATTCTATATTACATTATATCATATACTGTACATATATATGTGCATTAGGCTTATATATTATCTTATAATTTTTATTGCCATTATATTTATCTGTATCATGGGCTATCGCTTCCACTTCTCGATATCAAAGTACTTTGTTTTACTCATTATCTCGCTCCCATTATATATCATTATCCCCATGTCTCCAATATTGTTTATCTCATTTAATCACCCTCCTTTATTAATTGCCAACTGTTTATTGTTTTACATAGGATCTGGTATTTGCCAACTTTTGTAATCAGATACGCTGATGAAGTCTTGAGGACAAGACGAAATATTCGTTTCCTGAATAAATTATATTGTGTTCTGCTGTCTAACTCAACGTTTCCGCATCATTATTTTCTGTTTTATTTTCGGTTTTATTATTTGAATATATAT
>NW_022709531.1:325-518 GCF_011630105.1 Anneissia japonica | reverse complement strand
AGCGACGGAGAGATGCTATCCTTCATCAAACCGTATCAGGCATGAACATATGTCCGTCGAGTGAAACGTGGTGTCCAGTTAAGCTGCTGTTTTTTTTTTTATCTTACACATTAGTTCATGTAAAAAATAATCTCTAGAATGATCCCTGCAATTAATAAATTAAAAGTACATTGTTGATCTTGCAATTGTCACT
>NW_022709531.1:0-194 GCF_011630105.1 Anneissia japonica | reverse complement strand
TTAGGATTTTGAAAATTCAATGACTCATTTTTAATCTACATTACAGTTTGAGTTTTTGAACAAACGTGCTTATCTCGCAGAGTTAAGCACTTAGTGCAAATTTTTAACTTATCCGCCGTAATTTGAGTTCTGTTCTGAAAAACTTCAAACTTTCAATGAAATAATGTGTGTTTCAGGTTATCTTACCGTGCCTA
>NW_022709530.1:0-903 GCF_011630105.1 Anneissia japonica | reverse complement strand
ATTTAATTAAAAGTCAAAATCGTCTGGAGTAGTGTACTCGACACCTAGAGCTAAAGAGAAAACAAAACGAAGGCAAAACTTGATAACTTCATGGATATGCTTCTCAATTAATAATATGCAAGTTTTCCTTGTAATAATAACATCAGTTGTACCGGTTGGCTATGCCAACCGGTGTACGGTAAGAATGGGCTCGGAAAAAATGGCTCAGGAAAAAATGGCCCCGGAAAAAGTGGCCCCGGTAAAAATGGCCCCGGGAAAATGGCCCAAAATGACAGGTAGGTAAAAATGGCCCCAATAATAAAATTCTGTATTAAATTTTTTTTTTAATCATTATATTATGCATTTTTTTTAAACTGAAATAATTTAGTTTTTAAAAAGGAATCTAACATCAAATAAATTGCCATTTACTTTTTTCAGGAATTACATATTCAATAATAAAATATCATTTTATTCAAAAATATCAAAATATTCAAAGATAACAAAAAAGCCACGAATAACACTTTTTTATTTTTTCCATTTAAAAGTTAAAAAATAGCAACAACATAATCATTAAATCAACATAAATCGTGCATTTATCAATACTAAAATAATTATTTGTGGCCAATTTCACGGAAGCGGAAATTTTCCAGAAATTCAATCCGGGTATTGGTCAACCCAACAAACAATGAGTATTATACAATGAGTATTATACAATGATTATATGAACATCAAATTATTATTATTATTATTATTTTTTTAGAAATAGAGAGTTCTACAATCATAATTAAGGGGTTTGGATGGGGTTAGCAGTGTGTTTGGAGGTTTGTGGTGTATTTGCAAGTATTTTTTCACAAAAAATATCAACATTTTAACCAAAAAATAGGTTCTTATGAATATTTAATTTTCTTATTGATATACCAAGTG
>NW_022709529.1:0-805 GCF_011630105.1 Anneissia japonica | reverse complement strand
TTGTCACGTTAGCCTGGGTTCCAGGCCCTAAATTTGGGTTACTCACTCTTTATTGCACTTAGTGCGTTCCATACCTAATTTAATTGGCGTCCCATACTCGATTTCTTTTTTTTTTTTCGGATTATTTCGTCTCTAAATCAAAGATCTTATAAACACAAGATAGCGTTCTCCGGGATTTACGCGTGCAAATTCTGTAATAAGGCATGAATGGCGCCCTCTTGCTAAATTGGAAACTTTTGACCCTTGACCGCTCTGATCTGACCAATATACATGGGCCTATACAATACAGAGCTTCTAATCATTAACCTGTTTACCAATAAACTATATAACAATATAATCTATACAGTACACTGCCTGTGAACAGCAGAACAGGAACCATCTCAGATCCATGGCAACAGATAGGACGCCCTCTTCCAAAACTTATTACTTTTTCTCTTCGGTAATAGCGCATGAATGGCGCCCTCTTGCTAAATGGGAAACTTTTGAACCTTGACCGACGCTTCTATTTGTTACGCGTAAATCCCGGAGAACGCTATCTTGTGTTTATAAGATCTTTGACCTTGACCGACGCTTCTATTTGTTACGCGTAAATCCCGGAGAACGCTATCTTGTGTTTATAAGATCTTTGCTCTAAATTAACATTCTCGTTGGTGGCGCTGTCCAGAATGAGAAACATAATAAAAAATAAGAGACTTGTGGCAGTCTATTTTCACGTGAGAACTATTTATTATCGGTCAAATCATGTGATCGGTATTGTTTACTTCAGCGAGAGGGTGCAGAAAAGTTTATGTTCTGTTACGCCTGG
>NW_022709528.1:0-1430 GCF_011630105.1 Anneissia japonica | reverse complement strand
GCTGTGACAGAAATTGAACCTAGGACCCTATGATTAGAAGGCAAGCATCTTAATTCAGACATTTCTTTTTGGGATTATACCGATGTTACAAACACATTCAATTGTTCTTTTATGATTTCTATGGGTATAGTATAGAGTATTTCCGTATTCATTTTTAACCGACGCTAATTGTTCTCTGTTTCATTGCTGTGTCAAGTCCAATGAATATTTGTTAGCCTATGCTCTCTTTCCAAAACATCGTACCAGCAGGGCTGACTGCCTACAGCTGAATTGTATTTTAAATAAACACTGAGTTTGCAGCCATTTCAAAATTGTATTTCTAATATCCTAGATCACTGTTAGCCTATGCTCTCTTTCCAAAACATCGTACCAGCAGGGCTGACTGCCTACAGCTGAATTGTATTTTAAATAAACACTGAGTTTGCAGCCATTTCAAAATTGTATTTCTAATATTCTAGATCACTGCCTGTATAATATACAATTGTGTTCATGAATTCCATTTTTTGGCAAAAAAAATATCATAGCGTTATCACAGACACTTACGACCGTCGTCCTATACAGTGGCGGCGCCAGCGGGGGAGTGAGCAGGGGCTTAAGCCCCATCGGTTTGGTCAAGCCCCCCCCCCCATTGGCCAATGCTCGTCGGGCAGTCGGACCAAAATAAAAAATAGGCCTAGTTTTCCCATCGAAGCCATTTCCGACCATCTAGAAGTCCCATTTTTTTTTTCAATCTTGTTTTGGGAGGAGGGGACACCACCTCCCATACCCACCTCCGGCTCGAGCCTTCGAATCTCACATAACGCTGCGCACTATAGTTACACTTATAAATACTTAGCACCCCCTCCCCAGTCGGACATCTTAGCCCTCCCCCCACCAATAAATTATATCCTAGAGCCGCTAGTGGTCCTAAAACGGTTTAAATTATTTATCTTTGTGTGTGTGTTATTATGTGTTTCGTCGTCGTCTAAAATGTCCTTTTTCAATTGATATTTATCGACACAACGCATCAAAATTTAAAAACAGCTTACCACCACGCACTGCATTTGAAGCGTCCTCAAGATAATTTAGGTTATCAAGACGGATTAAATGTTTTTCATCGCCGGCAACACCACGAAGTTCATCATATTCAACGTTTGTTCCTAAGGCCACAGAAATAAAAGTGATTCCGTCATTTCTCATTGTGGTGGCTAAGGCAACTGGATCTTCTCCGGAGCTTGATTTTCCATCTGTCAGCAATATCACTAACCTTGATTAAAGGTATATTTGAAATAGAACGAAAACGTAACAAACACAAATATAATTTCATTGAGGCCCTATATTTTCAATAAATTTTATGTTCATCAAACACTTAAAAGGCGTTTATATTATAGTTTATACTATCCTGTACTGTGCATCTTTTTATATTAATGTATATAAAATAAATGTATTAT
>NW_022709527.1:0-530 GCF_011630105.1 Anneissia japonica | reverse complement strand
AACAATATCATAATTGTTGATTGAGAGCTACTAACAAATTTTAAATACAAATCTTTATAGGTAGATTCATCAACAATATCGGACCAGCTAATTCTTTCTGACGAAGGTAGTTGTCATTCCCCTTTCTGAAAATACTTTTTAACTTGATTAGCTACCTTGTTCCAATAGACATCATCAGGATTGTTTCCACTGTCATAGACTGAAATGCTTCTGTGTCCAAGTGACTCCTTTGCTCTATAGAAATCAATATTTAAAATATTTTTAATCCACAGCACAGTAACTACTGTACAAAAAATAATTATAGAATTGCATTGCTTTAACCCCAATGCTACTACACCACATAAAACACGTTATATTTTCATTGCGGATTTTTTGGGCTCAGTACGGACTCTAAATGTATGCATTTTCTTTTAGTTTTAAGGCGTATGCGGATTTTATAAGTCCGCAATGACGATATAACGTGTTATAACATCCCAAACACCATGCTAGTGGACTCTTATCCTATAGTTTAGATCATGCAAAGATATAAT
>NW_022709526.1:0-1927 GCF_011630105.1 Anneissia japonica | reverse complement strand
TAGATCTAAGAGAGAGCAGCCGAATCCGCAGGCACGATACATTGAGTGAGTAGCAAAATTACGATGATGACGATGGTGATGGTGATGATGGTGATAATGATGATGGTGATGATGACGATGGTGATGATGACAATAAAGAAGAAGATTATGAAGAAGATGATGACGATGACGATAAGGATAATGGTGACGATCACGGTGACAATAACCAAGCCATGAACGATAATGACGATGACAATAATGATGCGGACTACGAGGACACTACAGCGAAAATGGCAACAGTGGGGACGACGGCGGCCACAGGGGTGACCACGGTCACAGCGACATCAGCGTAAGTAAATAAGCTGTTGATAATGATATCAGTGAAGATGACGACTATACGATGAAGGTGATTGTAGTACACTGAATCTTCTATTTAGATTCCGATTTAGATTAATTTTATTTGACACATACATACATACATACATACACACATACACCCATACATACATACATACATACATACATGCACACACACACACCTATATACACACATACACCCCTAAATACATACATACATGCATACATGATATGTGTCTACCTAATGTTGTCATTTAAACAATACAATCAGATACATGCAGTGCATATCAATAAAAATCAAAGAACGTTGTTTTCGTTGAATAAAATCACATTTTTCTTTGTCATTATCCTAGATGCTGAACATAGTAAGCAAAGAGGTCTTGTAGGAAAAGAGTAGAACGTAAGTACGAAATGTTGAGAAATATAACGATATACCAATGCTCTGTAGGCCTACGTCATTTAATATAAGTAAATTAATATAGCATTATTCTCTTTATTTATTGGTGTTCTTAAACTATTATGGTAAACAACTACTTACGTTATGTTTCAAATAAATTAGCCGATTTTAACTAAGTGATAAGTTTCGGTGACAAATAAAATGCTGACACACTTCAATATTGTTTACAGCACCAGTCATCAATCATCTGATTACAATCCCCTAATCAGGTTTGGTGACGGCATCATGAATGGTGGTCCTTATTATTAAACAGTGTATAATCAAGTGACTGCTTTCAACTTTGTATATCAAAAATCGAATTGAAGCTTATTATTCGTTCTTCTGTTTCCCAAAAATTACTTTTTCCAGCGCCATGAAAGGACCTTCGACAAGAAGCGACAACACGAAGGCACATGCGTAGGTCAACGCCAGGACACTAATATAGAATACAGACTGAAACACAAAAATATCATATACAAATGTGAAATGCTTCAGGATGTCAAATTATCTCACCATTTTGACATTATGCGTACACGACTACAAGAGGAGTAGTCTGAATACAGTATTCGTCCGAATAAATATTTGTGTTTCTAAATAATTTATGTATCTGAGTATTCATTCCGTTACACCGGATTATATTTTATATATACTTCAAAACACACGTAGATGCATCTTCTTTATATATGCATTATATTCAAATAAAAAATACAACTAAAACACGTATACCGTATTTATTCGAATAAACGCCCTGGGGTGTGTATTGTTGAGAAGTGTTTTTGAGGGGCGTTTATTCGAGGGGTTCAAATAAACGCGCCTTGATTTTATTGTAAATGTGGAAATACAGCTCATAATTATCTTTAAAATGTATTTTTGCTTGATCATGAAAATTTATTAACTCATCCAGGTTAAAAAATGTATAGCTTTACTGGAGTACAACATTCAATAGAATGTGTTGAGAATGATGTTGCTTCCATTAGATTTGTTTACAGTCATGGGGAGGGGTGTGAGGAGATGGTGCATTCAAAATTAGGGTCTGGGGGTGTTTATTCCAGGAGGCTTTTATTAGAAGGCAGGTGCCGATTGGAATAAATAAGGTATATATCAAAATTCAATAAAAAAAAAATTAAAGTATTAATTTCAGGCCCGTAGCCAGGG
>NW_022709525.1:0-788 GCF_011630105.1 Anneissia japonica | reverse complement strand
CTGTCAAAGAGGACAGCAAAAGTTCCTCTTCAAAGCCTCCTCATTCATACTGCACTGAGAATTATAAAAAAAAACATAAAACGACCATTATCGATACTTTTACAATATAGGCCTAATACGATTGGGGACGGAATTAATATATGACAATATATGATTATCATTATCATGACATTGGTGTAGGAAATGTCTGATAATTCCATAGAACCTCAGATGCAAACACATTTTACATTAAAAAAATGTAAAATTAGGTTGTCTGGAATTATTATGAATTTTGATTTTGATTTATATTCACTGTAAGATTAACAATAGAAATTTTAATGTTGGCCTATGCCACTTTTGGCCCCGTCCAATCAGAAAAATGTATTTTGATGACGTCATGGAAAATACAAAAATGTTTTCTCCAGAAGTTCTTTTGTCCCAAACCTCCTTAAATATTTCAAAATTAATTTGTAATTTCACTGTTCCCTGGTATTACAATGAAAAATAACATCGTCCAATCAGAAAACAGTACAAAAATGACGTCATATAGATTTGAAAATGCTTTTATTGAATTCTACGGGTATGAAAACCTCTAGATAAGTCTTGTATTCGCTTAGATTAGCTTCTGTAATGAGTAATTAATTTTGGCACACTTTGACTTCAATCTGGCCCACTGTGCGACGGTTGGAACAACTAAGCCCCGCCCACTAGTGATACTGCGCACGCGTGAGCTATTTGGACCGTCGCACAGTGGGCCAGAATTGTTTCAAAGTGTGCCAAAAGTCAATACTCATAAGAAAATACTGATT
>NW_022709524.1:0-525 GCF_011630105.1 Anneissia japonica | reverse complement strand
GACCTTTTACATACCTCCATATTTTAATATTGGTATTTAGCGATCTCATAATGTGCAAGGTCTGTTTTTGTAGTGTCACCTAGTGGGTATTGCTAATTTTATCCCAGTTATATTTTTAGAGATAACATTACATAGTAGCATTAAAATGTTAAGCATTGCTTTTTAATAAAAAAAAAAAAATTTTGTTTCACAATAAACATTTACGTTCTAAATCCTGTATTGGAAAAAGTAGTCTTCTTATCCTATTTTGAAAATTGTGTAAGAAGTATTTAAATATACATGAACATGTATTTAAATGACATGTACATGCTTTTAAAATCGTATAAATGCTCTGGCTTCGGGGGCTTCGCCCCGGCCCCCACAGGGGCTTAGCCCCCCTTGACCCCACCCGGGGCCCTTTGGCGGACCCCTGGACTCCACGCCCGGAACCCCCCCTTGAAGCATGCTGGCTACGGGCCTGAACATCCCGATAACGAAGAGCATCAGCCGATTCAAGTACATGATTATGATCGAAGTTCATCTTGA
>NW_022709523.1:0-532 GCF_011630105.1 Anneissia japonica | reverse complement strand
GTTAACCGAATTTGAAGAACTCCACAGGCAAATGCTGACGCTGAAAAATCTTTTTTGCAATAAACAGGACACGGAAGAAGAGCGTGCAAAAAGAATAAGGGAGTACGAAATTGCATTCGAATCCTGCGAGAAAAGCGTCGGGAAAATCTGCCAAGAAGAAAGAACGTTAACCAGAAAGATGAACGACATACTCGGTATACCTGAGAAGAAATGGTCGGAAATGCGCTATATGTTACGATGCTCCCGTAGCCGTCGTTACGAAACCTTGCGGGCACATGATCTCGTGCGCTATGTGCGCAAGTCGTACGACGACGTGTTCCATGTGCAGAACTCCGATCGTCGAACATCTCAGGAAGGATAAACTCGACGAAGGAACTGTAATTTTCAAGTGTTAATAAAGAAAATAAAAACAAAAGAATATTTTTCTTTTTGCATCCATGTAGATTCTATGCGATGAGTTTTACTAATTATAAAAAAGGCAACGAGAACAGTGTAACTTTATTTTACATTTCTCTAAATTAACACTTATGAA
>NW_022709522.1:294-1049 GCF_011630105.1 Anneissia japonica | reverse complement strand
CTTGGATGAAGTTTGGCAAAGTCGGTCACCAATGACGTCATTGAGTGACCTCGTTGTTTCTAAGGCCTTTCAAAAATGACACTTTAAACTCATTTTTTTCGTACAAAATCAATTTTATTCGTAATTTATGACCAACACTTTTGTTTATAATATATTTATAAATATAAACACGCTGTAGTTTATAAAAATTGTCAGAATAGGTGGCAGAGGCACTTTAAGTAAAGAGATGTTCGATGAGAATTATGGTGATGATGTGAAAAATTAACGGGTGAACTTTTAATTATGTTAATTACCAATGAGCAACACACGCATTAACGGCAATGAGCTTCATTCAAAGTTAAATTACCATGGTAACAAAAATGTACTACGCAACTAACTACAATATCGCAACTGCTACTACTTTAAAACTTGCATAGTTAAGAAACAGCATCTGCGACCTGTGCCTGTAGGTTTTTATGAGATGACAAGCAGAACAGGGTTGTAGGGCCTGAAGTGCACATCTGAAAAAGAAAATAACTATTATCAATAACAATTATGTATAGTTAGTCCAGTCAATCTGTGACAAAATTATACTGAACAAAGAACTAATTGCAACAGAAACCATTTTTTGTGTAATCTGTTCTTAAAATATAACTCAAATTTCTATAAAATCTAATATTTATTTTTGTGTTCCATCCACCAACCCTTCCAGGCTGTAATTGATATTCAGGTGGCTGGCATGAGAGCTCTGGAGATTGAGTCTAAAAGCACAAGTC
>NW_022709522.1:0-205 GCF_011630105.1 Anneissia japonica | reverse complement strand
TTACATCTATCTTAAATCCATTGTATTTTAATTAACAACTTTTTAGTTAACTTTCCCTTTTTTCACATTTGCATTCTAACAATGTAATCTCTTCTTAAAATATAAAATTGGAGAAAGAGAGAGAGAGAGGGGGGGGGGGAAGAGAGAAAGGAAATTATAAATAAATAAACAAAAAAGTTATTTGTTGGCCATCTAATAAACATTC
>NW_022709521.1:229-563 GCF_011630105.1 Anneissia japonica | reverse complement strand
TCTAGCTTCCGTACGTGCTGTGCGCGTAAAAATGCGCACGCGTAGTGGTAAATTTTCAAAAATTTTGAAATGCTCAAAATGGCCTGAAACGTACTTTAATTTAGTCAAAAAGTGATTTTGAGTATTTTAAAAATTTTACGCACCCCTACACGCGCGTAATGAAGCGCACGCGTAAAATTAGGGTACAGTACATTCAACATTAACCCAAAGTTAATGCTCACTTAATACGATTTCGAAATGGCAATTGGTTAGGCTGATATGATCGATAATGTAAAAACGCAAAATTGCACGTAGATGACGTCACGCATGTCTGAGCGCGTTGAAAACCTTACCA
>NW_022709521.1:0-195 GCF_011630105.1 Anneissia japonica | reverse complement strand
TAGCGACCGTGTGCGTAACTCGTGGCAATTTTGAGATATCGTGCGAACAGAAATGGAAGGAAAGGTAGAATAAAAAAAAGTTGTAAGATCTCTGACAATAACAAGAGGTGATCCGCTAACGTTAGCGGATGCGTATTTTTTTTCTGCAGTACACATAAGCAAATATATGTTTCTTTTAGCCAATCAGAATGTAGG
>NW_022709520.1:0-714 GCF_011630105.1 Anneissia japonica | reverse complement strand
CTTTGGGTTAATGTTGAATGTACAGTACCCTAATTTTACGCGTGCGCTCATTAACGCGCGTGCACTCGTGCGTCAAATTTTCAAAATGCTCAAAATCTTTTTTTGACTAAATTAGAGCACGTTTTTGGCCATTTTGAGCATTTCAACTTTTTTTGAAATTTTCCACTACGCGCGCGCATTTTTATGTGCGCAGCACGTACGAAAGCTAGAAATTACGTTATTTTACACGTTTTGGGTTCCTGACATTGTTTTCACAAATTTGCATTCTTTTCGGTTATCTTTTGGCCAATAGAAATGCCGTACTTGCGCATCAAACATAGGTCTCTTTGTGCGTATTTGTGCCGCTATACAGTGAAATTATGCTAAAATCAGACCTATTTTTAATCAGTTATAGCTCCTTAGGTTGAAAGGTGACCCCCAATTTTTATTACATATTCTGAAAGCGCATGAGTTGTAGATACGATTTTATAGATCATATTGGCTCTGTCTCTTATACACATCTAGATGTGTATAAGAGACAGGATCGGACATTGTGACGTCATCATATTGGCATCTGAATTCAAAGAAAGTGAATTATAGCTATGACGTCATTTTGGAAAATACGCATTTGAGCGTATCTCGCTTATCCTTGGTCGATCGTCTTCCAACTTTTGAGTATGTTATAGCTGAGACAATTCTCTTTCATATATTTGACATCTTTTTACATTTTGATGA
>NW_022709519.1:0-878 GCF_011630105.1 Anneissia japonica | reverse complement strand
TGGAGGGGCGTGCCCCCCAAGCGCACCCATAGATACGCCACTGGTGCGAACGACATGGATCAACAGAGTATGAACTCTTGTATGGAATCGATAAGAAGAAGAATTAAATAATCTATATAGATGATATTTTAATGTACGTTTTTTGTACTTCTTATAATAGGATTTCTAATTGTTTCTTTTCTCCCAAACTCATATCGTCCCTTCCCGTTATTCGTAGTTTTGCATGTTCAAACGACCGTGACACGTGTACTTGGAAAAATGCGGTGTAATTCAATAAAGATTTACATAATTTGGTATATAGAATAATGCATTATAAAATTACTTTATTTCATGTTTCCATAATATTAACTGCTTGTATATAGTTAAACAAATAGCAGTCGGAATATATAAATAATAATTGATCAAAGACTGATTACATTACACCGGAACTTCAATTTGTGAAATATAAACTTAAAACCAATGCAGTCAATACAAAAAAAAACGAAAATTCTGTACTTTTGGATGCTCAGAAATGGAACTTAAATTACCCCTTTCAATTGTTTTTATTTGACAAATTGAGACAACAAAAACGCTTGAAATATTATGACAATAATAATTGTCGACTTGTATAGCGCATAGGTGTGCTGTCATCATTAAATAACCAGAATTACTAAAATAATCATAATGAAATATTGTGATTTCTCATCAGAAATATTTAATAAATATAAAGCTGGTATTGGTCACTTGGATATACGATCATGCTAAATAATTGTCACCATGTGGCGGATCCAGGAATTGAGGCCTTGGGAGGGGGACTTTCACAGACAGAGGGTCTAGATCTCTTCAGCCACACGATCTTTGGGGCTGAGGTGGCATATTATTATTTATGATTATGGCAA
>NW_022709518.1:0-531 GCF_011630105.1 Anneissia japonica | reverse complement strand
GTTGTTGGGAAGGCCAGGGTGACTCCCTTAAAATCAGTTTCGATACCTAGGTTAGAACTAATGGCCGCTGTACTAGCGGCAACCCTTGACAGCACAGTCAGGAGAGAATTGAGTTACGCCTTAGGTGAGTCGACCTTTTGGAGCGACTCGATGATAGTTCTTAACTACATAAGGAATGAAGATAGGCGATTTAAAACTTTTGTTGCCAACAGGATATCCAAGATCCGCAGTGTGTCTAAACCTGAACAATGGAGGCACGTAGGTAGTAAAGACAATCCAGCTGACGAAGGATCACGTGGAACATACTTTATGAGTAAGTGGCTAAATGGTCCAGAGTTCCTAATCAAAGATCTTTCCCACTGGCCCACATCTAAGTTTGACGATGTAGATATGTCTACAGATCCAGAAGTCAAAAGGTCATTAGTTATTCATCAAATAACTACTAATCAGGTAAGTGACAATCTCAAAGAAGACCTGATAGCAAACCTGGTAGGTAAGTGTTCTCGATGGACAAGATTAGTTAGAATTCTA
>NW_022709517.1:288-915 GCF_011630105.1 Anneissia japonica | reverse complement strand
ATAAATGAGTTAGAGTTTCGCATCTTTAAAAGTAAAAAGTATATTTTGAGGTACTGTAATTGGTTCAAATTTTGTGATTAAAAATTTTATTTTAAGTGTAATAAATTACAACGGTCCATGAACAGACAGTCCCTTAGCCTTCTGCTGCTCCATCCACGTCTTCTTGCTTTAGCAGGGTTTTCGTTTGTTGAAATGTGTCTTTGTATTTTCTCTCTGTTTTTCCATATGGTCGCTACCGTAGACTTCGAAAGTCCAAAACATTTTCCAATCGCTGAATTGGACTCGTGGTTCTCATAGGTTTTTATTACGCTCAGTATCGTATCAATGGAAATACACTGTCTTGGTCTTTTCGAGGCAGAAGCCATTGTTGAAATGTACATCACATTTCATTTAATTAAGTTTCAATCAATTAAATAAACAATCAGGTATATGCTCCTCCCATGCTCCCTCATTACCAATGAAAAGGTGTCATTTAAAATAATACGTACAAATGATTTATTTCAATTGCATATATTTTCTGTCATTTCTTATCCAAATACTATTCATTGTTTACAAAGTTCATAAGCGTAAACCAATTCATTCCCAGACGCGCGTCCTGTAAAGTTTGTCAACCACAGCTATGCGCTC
>NW_022709517.1:0-249 GCF_011630105.1 Anneissia japonica | reverse complement strand
GAAGGGGGAGGGGTGTGTGACGGAGCATTATCCAAAAGAGATGTGTATAAGAGACAGCCTTTAATAGTTTATCTTATTGGCAATGACTTTACCACGTCTTATTATCGCCGTTAGTGTTTTTATAAACTTAATTGATAAAATAAAGACTCGTAAAACACAATTGATGTTCAATTGCTTTAATACGCTTGAGGTTTCTTGTTATTCAATAGAATAAACGAACAAAAGCACTCAAAATTCACATGGATAATA
>NW_022709516.1:0-2064 GCF_011630105.1 Anneissia japonica | reverse complement strand
AGACCATTGTAAACAACCGGTTTACTCATTCGAAATAATATGTACAATTCACTCTTCTGTACCAGGGTTGCCTCCCCAACCCGGCCTATCAAAATGACAACGTTAATCCGGGTCTGTTTAAAAAAAAAAAGGAACGCAAGCCGATTTCACGGATCATCAGTTAATTGCGGTCTTTTTTATGATTCCAAGCCGTTATAACATACATAAAGCCGATGATAGTGCAGTCGAAGTACAGTACTACATCAGTTCAGATAGCCAACCCTCTCTTTAGTTATAACTTTATTTTACATTGACGAGTTAAAAATGAATGCCTCTGATGCTATTATACATGCAGTTATTTTAAAGAAATTTGTACCTGGAAAAAAGCGTTTTTATTTTAAAAAATTACCTACACATAACTAGACCAAAAACGCGGGAGTCTATTCACCTCGTTCGAAGAATAAAACCGGGTTCGAGGAAAGTAAAGAAGGATACATTCTATTACGTTCGCGAGGCTGTCGTGATGACCATAGATGAAAGTTGTGTTACCAATAAGGGAAAGGGAGAATCGGACAAGGAACCTGTTCTTATAAAGGAAACCGTACTGAAGGATGACATTAAAACAGCGTTATATGAGGAACGAGTGAAATGAATGAGGGAAGAAAAAAGAGCACAATCTTTGAAAATTAGACTAGAGCAAGAACTGGAGATGCGATGCAAAGCCATCCAAGACTTGGCTAAAATAAAACCAAGCTCTTCTAATCACATTCCGCACATCGATTATCACCATTTATTTAATTTAAACACTAGGATTGGGAGTGGAACTTTCGGACGTGTGCACTTATATCGCTATCGAAATGATAATGTAGCCGTGAAGGTGTTTAAAAAAATGTTGAGGGCCTCAGTGATGGAAAGCTAAGAGCAACGGTATTCCGAGAAGCAAAAATTATGCTTTCTGTTACCCCTCATCCAAACATAGTAAAATTGTTAGGATATACGTTTGTTCCTACAGCCAATAGTATATCATCAATCTGATGATCATATTTATTTAAAAAAATACATGAATTGTAAAATATTATAGTTTAAATGGAATTACAAATAATATATTTTAATATTCTGATATAAAAGTATGTTTGATTAAACAAATTAACTCATAATCATAACAAAATTCGTAGGCCTTTATTATGAATAATTCATAAATTGATAAATACAAATAATATGTACTTGATCTTCACTTCTGAATCTGTAAGAAAAAAAAAACACGGTAAAATTATATTCAAATTACTTGTAATATAACAAATGTAAAAAACTACTAAACATACTAAAAAAATACAAAGAATATTAGGCATCGTAAAAAAAAAAGACAAAATAAATAAAATTAATACCCATGTTGATGTTTGCAGTGAATAAGCCCACAACATACCCATTCATTCAGAATGAGTGTGCACATCTTTAAAAAAAAAAGGTTATAACACACAAAAGAAAGCAAACATAAAGGCTATAGCAACAACAAAGTTAATTATTTATTATGATGACCAATGACTAAATTAAAATGAAAAATAAGTGGACGTTCAAAAAAAGCACCATCTCGCTAAAATAAAGCCGAACAACTCCTACCACTGAAACCATGGCACATGTTTGTATGCTGAACAAGGCAGTCGGCTCCTCCTTGCGAAGCAGCAGCGCGTATACATTCCTGAAGGCGGCGTTCAAAGAATCAGATCAGACACTAGCACGTCTACATTCCTGAGTTGTTGGCGACGTTTAAAGATGTGACTGACCTTGTGTCTGCTTTCCCCATGTTTCTCCCGATCGTGGGAACCTACTTGTGTGGGAACGTTTCTCACTGAATTCACTGTTACTTGGCAATTTGCAGTAATGCCAACTGGTGGTATACTGAGTATACCTACAGTATTTCAAACAGTTTTCTTCCGTTCATGAAAAAGTAACAGTATAATTATTCAAGTTTGTGTATTAGGCCTAGGCCTAGGCAGTATTATTCCTGAATAATAATAATAATAATAATAATAATATGTAGTAGGCCAGGTTTGCACATCATCACATTAAAAGTTTGTTGCACTAGCT
>NW_022709515.1:0-749 GCF_011630105.1 Anneissia japonica | reverse complement strand
GACGATACATTTTGTAGGGGAACAAACAAATTTAAAAAAAATATTTACATGTAATATTCGTTTAGCCACCATATTGTTTGTGTTAACTTTTATCACAATGAAAATAATAATAATAATAATAATAATAATAATAATAATAATAATAATAATAATAATAATAATACAAATTCAATAAGACTAATAAAATAATTTGCGTTCTGTTATGACAAATGCTCATTTAGATAGCCTCATGATGGTTGGAATACATCGTGATAGGTGAAGCAACCTCGACCATTACAGCGTGGTTGACAGATTTCATGCAAAATTTCCAAAATATAGCATTTCACTTTCAAGAATGAGGATTTGAAAAAAATTTAGATGGTTACATTGCATACTCTTTGTTTCTTGCTTTATTCAAAATTTTTTGGTTTTGGAAGCTGATTTCAACATTGGAAAGCATAGCCTACTTGAAGTAATAGTAACTCGATGCCTATCAAATTAAGTAATAAAAATTCGCCATAATTCATCAAATATCCGTGGCTTATCCAGTAACTATACTGTACCTTTCATCCTTTTTTTTTAAGAGCTTGATACTTTATATTCAGGTTTACTTAGATTGTAAACAGTAACTAAAATATTGTATACATAGACGTATATAATTAGAAAATACAATAAAAAATTAATCATTACATTTCCTTTTTTCTTTCATTTGACCTATTTAAAAAAAGAATGAAATATAAACATGTTTCTCTTGAATTAAAAAAATGTAC
>NW_022709514.1:0-1866 GCF_011630105.1 Anneissia japonica | reverse complement strand
GAGGGGTGCAATTTTTCAAAATTACTTTTTAAAATGGAGAAAAAAATAAATTATAATAACACGTTATATTTATATAGCGCTTAATGCCAACAAGGCCTCTAAGCGCTTCACTTTACTATCCCCGGTCATTGGATTAGATGCCTATGGAACACAAACTGTTCCATAAAGTTGCAACAGCTACATCAGAGCATTTTGGTATTTAACCCTACCAGGCACCCATATTCAAATTGAAGTCTGGGAGTGCCCTTACAAGTCATCTAGAGTGTCATAATCATAACGTTTCTTACCTTAACCCCAACCATTGTGGGGCTGAGGTGGACCCTCTATATGTAAAAGTCCCTCCCTGGGCCCCTCTATTTTGAATTTGTGGATCCGCCACTGGAATACATGACTGGATGAATCAACGAATCAATTATTCAATAAATCATTGAATAAATCAATTTAATCATTCAAACAAACATACTATGATTAATGAACAAATGATTCAATCATTCAATCAATCAATCAATTAGCAATCTTACCAGGTATCCCACCACCAATGCTCTTTTCCAGGTAACTCCTTGTATGTTACATTCACATTCTCCTCCTTCAATCGTCTGTACATCCTCCTAAAAAACCGGTGCCAAAAGGAACCAATTATTAAAATAGCTGCAATTTTACAATCATAGTTATCAAAACTCATTAAAAAATATCTATATACTGTATTAAGAACGTACAAAAATAATTGGTTGTTTTAAAAAACAAAATGAAAAGCAACCCCACAACAGGTTTTTGATATATATTGCTACCATCAACTAAACTTCATAAAAAAATCTATTTTATTTTACACATGAAAATAATTCTTTTAAGTATTAAAACCAAGAGATAAATGCATTGGTGGATTCAGAAATTCATTGACAGGAGGTCCAACAAGTCAAACAGGAGGATCCGAACCTCTCCCAAGTCCCGAAAAAATTAATCTCTGGTGGGGTTTTCATATTACAGTTTTGGATGGTACAAAATTGTCCTATTTTATAAAGATTGGCAATCACAATAAATTTGTATCAGAAATATAAAAATATCTTTAGTCAGAAAATCTCATCGTGGCATTGGAGGTCAGGGGTCTAAGCTTGTACAAAGAAGGAAATTGTCAGAGGGGCCACCATCTCTGCAACCATGGATCATCTTCAATGTTTGACATTTTAAACAGTTAGGAAGATGAATTGAAGACCGTTCTTCTTCTTTTTGTTACGGATAATGATGTATGCACACAGTTATAATAATAATAATAATAATAGATGGATTTATATAGCACAAATAAACCAGGTCTCTATGCGCAGGCATGGCTTAGCCTGAAAAGCTGCTGTCTATTTTTTTTTCATCTTGTTGTGTAAACTTATGAATTAATGATGAAATACCTTAGAGAAAATGGATGAACAGTTCTGTCATTAGCCCCTATCCTACCAAGAACAGGTATCCCCTGAAGAGTAGAGAATAAAGATAAAACGTATGTGGCATACTGTAGCACATTTCTAACTGGATGAATATCTAAACAGTTGAGAAGTATTTTTGTTGGTGTTCTGTATATATGTAATATATGAGGCAAAACGCTGATAAATATCCCTGGGGTCCTTGTAAAGTTTGGAGCCTCTGGCTTTAGCTAACAGGAGCTGTTGTTACGCTACTGCATGAGGCTAAGCTAAGCCACAAAAAGAAACACTGGATGATTGCCGTGAAAATTGATGTAACTAAAATTAATAAATCGTAAAAAAATAAAATAAATATAAAATTATTATATATATTGATAGTTGTCCAATAATTGCAATTTACCTGCAAGTTTGAAACATGCCTATCTGCTTCATTTTCAGCAATGCAAGCCTGAAAGTT
>NW_022709513.1:0-568 GCF_011630105.1 Anneissia japonica | reverse complement strand
GCCATTATTTCCGGGGCCATTTTTTCCGGGGCCATTTTTTCCGGGGCCATTCTTACCGTACACCGGAGGCGATGATAAATCAACCTTAATTGTTTTTCCAGAAGTTTTGCCCACAACCTAGCGCCAAATTCAATAGGTTTAACGGCCCAGGCGTGGTTGCAGCTCTCTTTCGCCTCCTCACAAATGCACGACGAAGTCTAAATTTAGTAGCATATAGCTAAGCTACGCGATTGATTTGTAGATTTACCATTATTCGGAGAAATAAGCTTGAATAAACTAGCCTACGTACAGATTTTAAAGCAGCCATTATAAATTATTGAGCTATATTATCGTTCCACCGTGCCGCGCTGTGTGTACGTGGGCCGGTTATAGCAGCAGTAGCAAGTAAACAAAGAATGGGTTGTTGACCATGGGATAAGTTGAAATTTTCTTCGGGAGTAGTTTCGTTACACGTATTTACCGTGAGCTAAAACTTGCTCGAACGGTCGACCACCCGCTGAGTGCTCAGCGCGATTACCCGGTGAAATAAAAGGAATATGGTTGGCGTTTTTTGCTCGAACGGGCCCTA
>NW_022709512.1:0-514 GCF_011630105.1 Anneissia japonica | reverse complement strand
AATACCTGCACAGTCGGTCACGCCCACGGTAGGTCTTTCGTACAGTTTAAGTTCTCATTATTATTCTTCTTCTCTGTGTACTTATTTGCATATAATCTGATTTCCGATACTTCTTCATTCTGTCTCTAGAGTCAGATCTTCTTTCAACCTGAAATTTTTTTTACATCAAATCTTTTTCCACACAAATTTTCCTCGAGTTATTTGGTCTTAATTTCTTTTTTGTCCTTAGTTTTTTTTTTTTTTTTTTTTTTTTTTTTTTTTGTTTTTTTTTTTTTTTAGCATTAGGAATAGTTCATATAACTCTGAATAAATCAGTTATTCAGAATCACTATTTATATTTACTATATATTTTTTTTTTCTATATTTTAATTTATCCCTCTGTTTACGTTTCCAATAAAATTTATAATATTTGGCTAATATTTAAATAATTTAGCTCTTTGGAACAAAAAATAATAATTCAGGGGTTATATAGCGCCCCCTATTATTACAGCCTAGAAATGCATATAAATTGCTT
>NW_022709511.1:0-2278 GCF_011630105.1 Anneissia japonica | reverse complement strand
TCAAAATAATGTTATTTGAATAGGTAAATTGTTAGTTTTGGTACTCGTGGCGTCGGACGGCGGGGCGGGGGAAGAGGGTCCAGCCTGTCCTACGGTGATTCCAGGCATCATGCTAGAGTTTGAAAAATCAGTTGGGTGCGATTCGCGGTTGGTGAGGAAAAAGTTTTCACACTCACAAATTCAACTTCTTTCATGTTCAGTATATACATATAATTATATATATATATATATATATATATATATATATATATATATATATATTATATATATTAATAAATGTAATGATAATAATATTATTACGATTATAAAATATGAACTGAATTTCTCTATTTTTATATATATGAAAAAATAACAATATAATTTTAAAATGTGATTGCTGACTCATTTCTAGTATCTTATAATATTCATTGTTTATATTATATTTATTTTATATACAGTACATCCTTTGGATATTTAGTATCATATAATGACACGTAAACCTAATTATGGAACAAGAAATCAGATAATGGTCAACATTTCTGACTAATACATCACTCAGAAAAAATGTATAGCCTAGATATCCAACATAGATTTTCATAGAGATCTTGGAGCTTGAGGTATCGGTATCCATTTTCAAACCCCAGAGTCTTAAGTTCAAATCCTGCAATATTTAATATTGTAGAGAACTAAAAGCATATTTTACCCAAAATGAGATGAGAATTAAACATACCGCTTGCATATTTCTATTCATAGGTGTTATTAGAATTTAACATTATGAAAATCTTCAATTACTTTATTTCCATTCAAATTTTCCTTAAAAACCCATAATTAATAATAGAGTTATTCCCATTTTGTTACTTTTATTATCATAGTCAAATGGTAAAATCAATCTCGAAATGAGTGTAAATAGTTGATTAGATAAACTTTCTGGAAAACGAAAGGAAATTTAAACTTTTTAATTGGGCTTATCTACAACATTCAAACTCATTCTATATTATTTCATACACATCAATTTGTTTTGTTTGAGATAGTCTACGTTGCCTTCCTATACGTTCATTGACGTATACAGATGGTTCTGCTGTATTAATTTTATTGAACCGAACTCTCCCGTTAAGAAAGGAGGATACAGTTGAGGGAACTGATAGTTCTTTACGAGCAACATTTTCATTTGTAGACGAATCCTTTGATTCGGTGACGACACCCTTACAGTTTCTACGATGGAAACTGTCACTCGAGGACCGCAATAATGGAGCTGACGTATTCTCACAGTGTTCAATCAATTGACTTGTTGTGTTAGAACGAGTTTTTCGTCCACCTGATAGATCTTCCAAATCGCACCTTAATTCCAAATCAGACTTCGAAATTAATGTATTCATATGTCTGGTTCTGGGTTTTGGTTTTACGCCAGGCCTTATTTTTTGTTCTTGTTGAATATGTTTGGCCTTTGATCTAGATGACGTTTTTTGCTGAACCCATTCACTTAAAAAATGTTGATGGTTCTGAGTCTTGGGCTGTAAGCTAATGTACTCTTTTATATTAGAATTAATAACATCTTTCTGTATGTTAGATGATAAAGATTTGATTTTCTTAGTGCAATTTTCTTCCAATCGGGAATCTTCGACTTTCTTCCTTCTTACTTTCGTAACACAGTCGTTGACATAGCCATTCATGTCATTATTAAGTACTTCCGGATCAGGAAAAGCGTAATATTCAGAGCCTTCTCCTTCGCATAAAAGCAATTCCTTATTTCTGAGCTCATATGGACTGCTATACTCTGCTCCTGGGGGTTCATCGCACCTAGCGCGCAAATCGACAGTTTCTTGTGGTGTTCTACCGAAAGCAAAGCCATTTTCTTGTTTCCTGTTAGCATTTCTTTTTGAGGCAAACAATATTTTTTTCAACCTGCTCGAATTACGTTTAATAGGTGTTGGCTTATGTTTGATAGGTGCTGTTTGAGCGTCCACAAATGGCGCTGAAAGACTTGTTGATTCATGAAAATCTTTCGTTTCCACACCTGAATCTGTAGATTCTTTGCTTTCCCTTGTGGTAGAGTCTGCAAGATAAGCAATTTTGAATGAATGTCAGTATCCGTCAATTAAATTACCGTGAAATATATACATACATACATAATACATACATGCATATATATATAATATATATAAACAGTGATAAAAAATATAAAGAAATGATGTTATGATTGCGTCGAGCACATTTCTTCAATGAAAAGTTCCTTATCAGTTGTGGTTGTATTGAAAAATGCTTTTAGTCAATGGTATTGAACTTGATGAGGAAGTTTTTG